>NC_057808.1:408286857-408391788 GCF_018294505.1 Triticum aestivum
GCGACGCACTACTAACTTAAAATATGAATCTACAGTAATCTCTTCCCTGTTTCTTGCAAACCAACAAAGATTAACAGATGAACCTATAACTTCAACCAGTCCCAGAGATATTAGTTTAAAACATAAGTCAACCATAATATATTTCCTTGTTTTTGCAGACCAACGAAATTGGGCTGAGGAACCTATAACGGAAGGAACCTATAGCTTCGAACCCATTTAGCAAAAGAAAAAAGCAAAGTCACACATGAACTCATAACAAGAACAAGTTTTAATCCATGTCAAAACCGAGAAAACCAAACAAGTACCACATGTCATGCCAAGGAGGCCGCATAGACAAACAGACGCTCATAATGTTCAAAGCTGAAAATATCTGACACCTAAAAAGCAGTACACGAATGCAAAAATGAGATATTTGAGTTTTCCCTTTCGGGACAGTCTGAGGCAGGGAAGCTACTAGTGCAGTTGACGCTTGATTGTCTGTCCCTCTCCGGGTAGGTAGCAACCGATTCCACGTCAGGGTGAAGATAGATAACCGCCAGCGCACCACCATGGGCCGAGATTCTGTTCCGCTGCAGGCGAGGAGATCGAGCAAGCCGTCGAGAGAGTACCTACACATCACACGTTTCCGTCAGATACAAGTTGTCATACGTGTGTTTTGTTCAGGTAGAGTCACACACATCGGAATAATACGATGCTCGTTTGTACGAGCAAAGATCAGAGACACGTAGCCGGAGGCTTCGCCGTACTACCATGTACTCGCTGAATCAACTTATAATAAAATAATTACTACTCCCTCGGTCTCATAATATAAACATTTTTGACGCATAATATAAGAGTGTTTTTAACACTGTAATAAAATAATTACTACTCCCTCGGTCTCGTAATATAAAAAACATTTTTAACGAATAATATAAGAGTGTTTTTTACACTAGACGGCGGAGAGAATGCGTAGTTTGTGCGCCTACGTAGCACCGTCATTTTATTTTATTTGGCAAAGAAAAGTCAGCACGTGGCTTTGCGTAACCGTATGCGTTAAGCGGGATCGGAGGTAAGCCGAGAATCTGGGAGGCAAAATCGGTTGGACTGACAGCGAGCTTTTCCTCCGGACAGAAGAGTAGAGCTGACAGACGATAACCTACTGTTCAGACGATAAGTTACTGTAACTTTTTCCTGTTGTCAGCGCCCCTTGATGATACAGTGATCTGTAACCGGCATCTGGTGCCAGTTATTTTTTACAGCAGTTCTGATGTTCTATTATCGGCGCGCCTGCTCCTTTTCCCGTTTAAAAAGCAAACATATTCTACTAACTACTCCACAGTGGGGAAATCAGTTGAGGTGAAGTGCCGTTGCAACCACCACGTGCATATCATAATTATGAGTATGAAACAGACGGCACGCTGAGAGAGAAATAGGACAAGCATAACAGATGGGGAGAGGCAGACAGAGGGAAGGAGAGACAGGATGAGGTTAGAAGTTTATACTAAAGCGTCCTCGTTACGATTTGGTGCGTCGTGTGGCAGGACATTTGCAAGGCACGTATAGAGTACTTAAAAAAGGAAGAGCACCTACTCAACGAGAGCCATGTTACCTTACTCCCTCTGTCTCAGTAATATAAGATTGTTTTTGACCCAGTGTCGTGTTAAAAACGCTCTTATATTATAATATTATAGGATGATGAAGGCGAAGGGAGTAGCATGGCCGTCCCACTGCACCACGTGCTACCCAAAGGTTGTTCCGTGGTAAGATTTATGTGCAAGGTTGAACGCAACTGGTTCGTTACTGCATCTTGCAAGTTTCCCAAGTACGTACTTACTAATAAAACCTGTACCGCCCAGGATTAAGAGGTTGAGAGCGTACCAAACTATTGCAGGCCGTCTTTCAACTGATATATTTTTGGTGCACGAGAGCATCTGGCGGAATGAAGAGACGTTGCTTTGAGCGAATAAGGATCGACTTCCACAAGCCAACGAATCCAACAGAAGGGAAGGAGAGGATGCGTGTCCTAAATGCCAGTGGCCATCGCCACGCAGCAGCGCCCCCAGGAGCAAATCTGAACTACGTATTTGGACGGCTCGTTCTGCTCAAGAAAACAACAGTCGCAAAATTGAGCGGACGTGTGCTCCGATTTAAACGACGCAACTACAAATGTGTGAGAATGAATCCGGCATTTCCAAGAAAACGACGCAACTACAGATGTGGGAGAATGAATCCGGCGTTTCCAAGAAAGCGCGCACAAGAATTCTGGCGCTTCATATAATGGACAGAAGACTATGAAGCTATGCACTGTCTTGTTCCCCCCAAATAGAAGATCATTCGCACATTCTGCAGGAGCTAGGGCTTCGCACAGCCCTTTCGCACCCATCACTGTGTATTTCGAATGTTTCTCGGGCTAAGACGATCCTGATGGCCCCAGCTAGGGGGCAACGTATGCTACCTGAGGTTTCGCAGGGATGAGGCATCAGCAGTGTCCGCGAAGGAAAGCAAAGCACCATGCCGAAATTGTCTCATCGTAGCATGAGAAACGTATAGTCTCGATGTGCCACGAGAACTGCAGACTTGCAACTTGCATGCAAGTGAATAATGGTTTTTTGCTTTGTTTCAAATCACCAGTTTGGATTCAATAAGGCCGGCCATTACATGAAAGATGTTCATACATTTATATCTATATATATCAATCAAAAAACTAATAATGCCTCTACCAAGCTATGTAACATTCTACCATGACTCTTAAACTACTGCAGTCAAAACTACAACAGACCCTATGTAGAACAGAACTCCATAATTCAATCAAGATAGAATACGCGGATATCAATTTATTATGCAAGCAACAAATATCAACAGATAATGCACATAAGACTATTAAGCTAATCAAAAGGATACATGTGTGAATTTGTTAGATAAACTTTAGTATCTAAGCCACTAGTTCTGATCCGCTTAATTGCACCCACATTGCACAACCACATACCCACCACGCACATGATGCAACATTCATCTGCAGCACCTATCCTAATCTATACCATGACTTGTTAATTAATTATATGATAGCTGCAAGGTTTTCTGTTGGTCTATATTAGTGGAATCAGGTTATACTAGGTGTGACTTCTGTCTCACATTCTAAGTTTTATGGTTAGTTTAGCACTATCCAGGATGATTGGCAGTTATCAATATTTCAGGTAACAACCGCAATTGTTTAACTTCTGTCAATTATTATATTCCTTACCAAACATCCCAAGAAACTTATGCTCCTTGATTTATCCGTGCAAAAATGCGTTTGATCCTCTAAAGTTAGCTAAATCTATTACCATATCCACAATTTTAGCAGAAAAGATATAGCAAACAAAATAACACACAAGGTGCAGAGGTGAGCTTACCTGAAGCAGTACTAAATATCAAGATTGGTTTCCAGATCCACGTTGTAGCTGCAGCAGTAAATTGTGAGCAAACTGGAGGGTTGCCTGGTACTTCTTGTTCTTATCCGCCTCTTCAGTAGCTTGAGCAGAACCAGAAGCAACATTTTGTTGCTGTTGTACCTGAGAGGAGAAATCCGGGTTTACCCTATCAGTGGGGAATGACGTTGACTGATGGAGCTGTGCCAAATTCCCCATCTGGTTATTTGCTGCCAATGGTCCATCATTCATTTGGTGTGCGGGAGGGACTGGTAGGTTGGTATTGCTGGACTGGAAGTTAGACTGGCTAACTGTTCCTAAGGAACTGTAATTGTTTTGAGGAGCGTAATAGTGTTCTGGTTGATACTGCTGCTGTGTAGGGAGAGCAGACAAGGGTCCTTGTGTAGGGAGAGGAGGTGGTGGAGGCAAGCTTAAGGTAACCTCAGGGTTGTAAGCAGTATGTATTGGGTGCTGCTCCTGAGCACCAACCATGCCCCCATAGCTTGCTGGAGCTTGCCTGCCGAACTGCTGACCGGATTGCTGAAGATTACCCACCTGCTCAAAGCATAAATAAGAGGTCAGTGTTAGATTTTCATCTTTCCATACGATAGGAAAAGTAGATGCATCATGCAACAGTGTTGCCACAGGTCTTCCTGTGGAGCTCGGGGTTACCTGACTATTTGCTGGAACTGATGACTGCACATTTGGCATAAGTTTGGCTAATGTGGTCATAATATCAGGCTTGAGTGACTGTCCTTGCTGTCCTGCTATTTGGCTCATGGGGAAGCTTGATACACCTGACTGAACTGCTTCCTCACGTAAAGACCCCCGATAATCAGCATCCTGATGATGGTTGCCATTAGCAGAGCCCATATTGTAATTTCTTTGCATCGCTAGCATGGTATCACCACCATCATAATAAGCTTGTGACTCTGGTCCAGTCAGTACAGGTCTCTGGACAGCAGCATTGGACATCTGTGGAATGTGCAGTACCACGCCATAAAGGCGCTCTGGACCATCAACTTGCAGAACATTCGTCAGGAAATCCGATGGCGGGACCAAAAACAAAGTGGTTCCTGCATCAACCTTAACAACCCCTGCGCGACTTTTTGAGCCCAAGTACCGCAGAAATTCAGTGTAAGACACAAAATCATCTTCACTGTCTGGTAAGAAGAAGACAATTTCAAAACCCGAAGCATCTCCATAGTGTTTTGCCAGCATATCTAATCCTGTTCTAGCGGAGATATTAACAATGTCCGGTCTGCAAAGAGAAGTGGAACATATGCAAGGTCAGTAAACTATACAAGAAACTTTAGAAAAAAGTTGAAGTGGTTTGTACTCACAAAGGTATCTCAATGCCCCTCCTTATAGGCAAGCAGCGAGCACGACAAACAGGAGATCCACCTTTGGCAATACTTCCACGCCAGAAGTGCCCAAGGGATGACATTTGGTGTACCGTGCCCTGGATCCGAATAACAGAGCTAAAGCTCTCATCAGCAACCGGCTGAAGACCCTCACTGCCTGCCCTTACATGGTAAGGGTCCATGCCAGCATCCAACCTCACCCTTTTGGCTTCTCTCGGATCAAGTGCATTATGAGCAGAATGTCCAGTCAACAAAAATGAGCCAGCTTCAGGTGCTGGAAGGATACCACCAGTGATTGGCATTGCACCATAGTCCAAGTATCTTGATCTTCCACGTCGAGGATCATACCCTTGTGATGTGCCATGACTACTGCAACCAGCACCAAAATAATCAGGTGCGGCATATGGACCATCATTGTACATCTCTGATCTAGGGAACCCAGCAGGCGGTGTTAGGCTATCAAGTTTACTGGGTGCAAGCCCGCTGCTGGAGAAAAGAACATGAATCCTTGTATCATTGAAAAGACGCCCATCTAGAAGATTCTTAGCATTAGAAGCTCCTTCAATGGTTGCAAACTCCACAAAAGCATACTGCCTTTCTGGAAAAACCTTGATATTTGTAACCACACCATGTGCTGCCATAGCCCGCCTTAGTGCCTCCTCGTTAACTTTATGTGTATTGGGTAAACCCACCCAGAGAACATTGGTAGGATTTTTTGCCTCTCTCATTCGTACTCCAGCAGAACCCTGACAAACAGAACATGATATGACAGTAAGCAACCCGCAGATCAAAGAGGCCAGTACAACAGCAAGAACCAAGAGAAGTAATCAGCAGTACCTTTGCATGTCCAACTCCCATTTCACCGGGTGGCAATGATCCTCTACTGTTGAAGTTGCCTGCTTCCGACCGTTCCTATCCAAATCAGTACAAATAACTAAATAATAAGACAGCGTTCCTTCAAAAACTGCAGCCTAGAAGTACTATTCACAAACTCAGTCAACAATAATAGATGCATACCGCTCTGCCTCTGGACCTCTGGAAATCAACACACAATTCCTTGCCCCCTAAATCTGCCCCATTCAAGGCTCTATGGGCAGAAATGGCATCTTCCAGTTTCTCAAAGTCGATGTATGCAGAAGTTTGATCATGGGAGAATGCAACACCTTCAATCTTCCCAAACTTTTGAAACTCCTCCTCTACCTCCTGCTTTGAAATAGAAGGACTAATTCCTCCAACCCATAGGTTCCTAACAGCTCTAGCCTGTAAAAACCAATCAACAAACACAAGTAAGCATCATGAGGGCATAAATCTTTACACAACACCAGCATAGCAATTTCACCCTAGAACAAGGAACAATCACCAATCTAGGACTATTTCTGTACCTACTTATAAAGAATAATGTTCAAAAAAGCGAAAGGCCACAGCTTAGAGCAACGGGCGCTTAAGCGCGGTTTAAGCGCGCTTGAGCGTTTTTTAAAACTTGGCCAGAATTTGACTGTTTTGAATAGTATGCACAGGAAAATAGGAAACATGGCACATGGGTAGTTGAAGTAGCATCTAAAATGCACTTCACAACATAGCAAATACACACAGCAAGCAAAATGACAACTAAAATGCAGTTCAGTTCAAATAGACATAGCCAAATGCAGATCATGTAGCCATGATTTGGCCAGAACCTGAAGGAAACAGCTCCCGAACAGACCCTAGTAATAAGATAAATGACATACTGCCATCATTGCACAAGCAGCTAAGCAGAAGCAGTTCAAAAACAGCCAAATTCTGGCCAAAATTTTAAAATACGCTTAATCTACCCTTTAGAGCATCTCCACCCAGCCCCCCAGGACGCCCCCCCCCCCCCCCCCAGAGGCCTTTTTTAGCGCCGGCAGTGAAAAATTACCCCAGTCACGCCCCCACAATCTCGTTTTTCGCCGGATTTGGTCCGGCAATCCCAACCCAAACCCAGGGAGCCGGCGCTATTATTTACACGCAGCAGGCCCACTGTCAGCCTCCCACTCCCCCTCTCCTCTCTCTCTTGCATGCAACAGGCCCACCCACGTGCATGCCTCCAGCTCGCCCACTGTCATCTCCCTCCTTTTCCTCTCATCTCTCTTGTCTTTTATTGTTGGGTGGGGGCACCGAAGTCCTAATTACCTGGAAATTCACATCGCACTGCAGCCAGATCCCGGGGGTATCCAAGGCGGGAGCGGATCCGAGTGGGGGAAGGAGGAGGGAGGGGGGTGAGAAGTTACCGGCCGGGCGAACTCGACCCGGATGAAGGCGCCCTTGACCTTGGACCCGCGGAGCGCCTCGAGGGCGGCCCGGGACTCGGCGACGGAGCGGAAGAGGACGAACGCGTAGCTGCGTGAGCCGGCGCGCGTGACGGCGCAGTCGAGCGCCTCGTGCGGGGCGAAGGCCGCCATGACGTCGTCCTCGCCCGCGTGCGCAGGCAGGTTGCCGACCCACAGCGCGTTCGTCTCGTGGGCGGCCCCTGGCGCGGCGGCGGCTGCGGCTGCGGCCCCGTCGCCGGAGGGCTCCGACTCCTTCGGCGGGGAGGCCGACGGCCTGGCGGCCTCGGAGGGCCCCGCGGGCGGCGGCTCCGACGACATCGGCGGCGGCGGGGATCAGGGCAGGGGGAGATCGCCGGGGGCTAGGGTTAGGTTGCGGGGATTTGGGCTGTGATGGGGAACGGACGGGGTGTGGCCGTGTGGGGAACCGGCCCGCGGGTCGGTTCGGTATATACCGCGGTCCGCGGGCGGGGCAGGGACGGCTGCGCGCCTGCGCCTGCGTCCGTTTTTTGTCCGCTTTCAACCCATTCCCAGCCCAAGTTTGGCTGAGTTTGCGGTCGAACGGACACGCGCGGACGACGCGTGGCGCCTGCCCATGTCCTCCCTGGCCCGCCCGTCGGGGAGACAAACCCCCCTTTTTCTATCCCCTCCCCCTCCTCCAGCCGCACCACCGCCACTCTCCTCCCTCGTCGCTGCCGCCATTGCTGTTGTGCAGCTCGGCCGCGCATTGGCCCCAACCCCTGACGCATCCCGTGTTCCCTCGACCCCCCGAGCTACCCAACCACGACCACCTTATTTGCGCTCCCGACGGGCGGATTTGGAGCGGATCCGGCCGGACTTGAGCTCCGCCCAGCTGCCGGAGGCCGTGTCGTGCCATGGACTGGCCCGGCACCGGGACGGAAGGCCCCGGCAAGGCCGCATGCAGGTACTGACTCCGCCTCTAGCCGCTCGGATCTACACCGTCGGCGGTTCGCCGACAGATACACGAACGGCGGTCGGTTGGGCTCGGTGCTGGCCTAAAAGCTTGTCGGCGCACCGTTGCCACTCATTAAGTGCGATGACTGCCCAAAGAACGTCTTGCACCGCTTGTTTACAACGCCGGAACATCCCGGATGGGTGTTCATCAAGTGCTCAACCGATGGGGTATGTGCTACTTAGCTTCGGTTGTGCTCTCAGATTCGACTAGTTGTTCTAATGTAGGATCGAAAGTAGGTCTAGAGGGGGGTGATTAGACTAGACCAAATAAAAATCTAACATTTTTCCCAATTTTAAGTCTTGCCAGATTTTAACAACTTAGCACAAGTCAAGCAATCAACCTACACATGTAATTCTAAGAGTATAGCAGCGGTATGTAAATCATTGCATATGAAGGTAAAGGAAGGGGTTTGGAGTGACAAACGCAATGTAGACACGGAGATTTTTGGCGTGGTTCCGATAGGTGGTGCTATCGTACATCCACGTTGATAGAGACTTCAACCCACTAAGGGTAACGGTTGCGCGAGTCCACGTAGGGCTCCACCCACGAAGGGTCCACGAAGAAGCAACATTGTCTATCCCACCATGGCCATCGCCCACGAAGGACTTGCCTCACTTTGGTAGATCTTCACGAAGTAGGTAATCTCCTTGCCCTTACAAACTCCTTGGTTCAACTCCACGATCTTGGTGGAGGCTCCCAAGTGACACCTAACCAATCTAGGAGACACCACTCTCCAAACGTAATAGATGGTGTGTTGATGATGAACACATTGCTCTTATGCTTCAAATGATAGTCTCCCCAACACTCAACTCTCACGGATTTGGCTATGGTGGAAAGATGATTTGAGTGGAAAGCAACTTGGGGAAGGCTAGAGATCAAGATTCTACTGGTTGGATTGGAATGTCTTGGTCTCAACACACGAGTAGGTGGTTCTCTCTCAAAAAATGAGTGCTGGAAGTGTAGGCACGTTCTGATGGCTCTCTCTCTGATGGAGAGGATGGTGGAGGGGTACATATAGCCTCCACACAAAATCTAACCGTTACATACAAAAGAGCTAACTCGGTCAGACCGAATGTATGAACTCGGTGAGACCGATTCAGTCCAAAATGTGAACGTTAGGCTTCTCGTGGGACCGACATGATCAACTCGATGAGACCGATGCGCTAGGGTTAGGGCAAAACTTAATCTCGGTTTGACAGATTACTTCAACTCGGTGAGACCGATTTCAGTAATAAGCAAACGGAGAGTTGGTCAGGCAAACTCGGTGGGACCGATCGCTCCTTTCAGTAAGACAGAAACGTTACGAAGAGAAACAGAGAGTTTGCACTGCGAACTCGGTGGGACCGATCGCTAATTTCGGTGAGACCGAAACATTATGAAGGGAAACAGAGAGTTTGCAGTCCCATCTCGGTGAGATCGAGATCCCTATCGGTGAGACCAAACTGATTAGGGTTTCTGGCTATGGCTATGTCAAGTGAACTCGGTGGCGCCGGATGAATCAAATCGATGGGGCCGAGTTTGACTTTAGGTTTAGAACATATTTGGATTTGAGAAAATGGTTGAGGGCTTTGGAGCATATCACTAAGCATTTTGAGCAAGTAGACCATTAAGCAACACCTCATCCCCTTTTAATAGTATTGGCTTTTCTATGGACTCAATGTGATCTTGGATCACTAAAATAGAAATGAAGAGTCTTGAGCTTTTTGCCAATATTTGTCCTTAGCATTTTGAGGGGTCCACATCTCTAGTCCATGCCATACCAATCATTAAACTTTCTGAAATAAGCATCTTGAAAGGATATTAGTTCAATGAGCTATATGCTGTTATAAATTACCAAAACCACCCAGGGATTAGTTGCACTTTCAATCTCCCTTTTTGGTAATTGATGACAACATATAGATCAAAGCTTCGACAAATGATGATAAGAATGAAATAAATCGTCGCTTTGAGAAGTATGTGATAAGCAAGAGCTCCCCCTAAATTTGTGCATTATTTATGATTTTCTTTTGAATGCAAAGGCACAATCGATTAGGATCATGGGTCACTCTTCCAGGTCACATACATCTTGGTGGAGCGCTCAAAATGATAGAATATAAATGACACGCACTCATCACCAAGACAAATATGATTGATCATACACAAGTGATAAGATAGCATCATTCAAGCACATATAATAAGGCATAATATGATCAACCACATGATCATAAGAGTATCTCTCACACAAGCACAAATATTGTAGCAAACACAAGCAAATAAGTAGCAAGAGAGACAAAAAGAAGCAAAACTCTCTTTCTCTCTCGAAACCTATGATCTATACACTTTCTCCCCCTTTGGCAACAAGTTGCCAAAAAGCTCGAAAATGCATAGTGCTACCGACACTCTAAGCACGATCTCCGAGAGCTCCGAAGTGCGAAGATGGCGTGGAGATAACAACATCTGCAAAGACTTCGGCTGACGTCTGAGGAACTGGAGGGGTTGCCACTAGAGGGGCAACTGAGGTTGTGACTGCAGGTGCAGAAGTTGGCCCTTGTGTCACTGACTGGCACAGCTGCATACCTTTGTGCTCTAGGCACCCTCTGATAAGCATCTGTAGTAGATCTTCCTTTCCTCTCCTCTGCTTCTTCTTGGAGTTGCTCAACTGCAGTCTGAATCTCTGTGACCTTCAAGTCTAGATCATAAAATTTTGTCTCAATGATTCTCTCAAGACTCTCTTGGTCTTGAGTCAGGGTGGTTAGTCCTTTCTGAATTCTCACTGTAGCTTCAAGCAGATAGCTGAGCTGGTCCTGCTTGGTCTTGAGATTTGCAGCTGAGGGATCTGGAATCTTGGAAGCTTTTTCTGCCTTAGCCTTCTCTCTCTTCTCCCGAGCCTCAACAGATGTAGGATGTGAAGCATGTTGGGTAACGTAGCAGAAATTCAAAATTTTCTACGCATCACCAAGATCAATCTATGGAGTAATCTAGCAACGAGGGGAAGGGGAGTGCATCTACATACCATTGTAGATCGCGATGCGGAAGCGTTGCAAGAACGCGGACGAGGGAGTCGTACTCATAGCGATTCAGATCGCGGTTGATTCCGATCTAAGCACCGAAAAACGGTGCCTCCGCGTTCAACACACGTGCAGCCCGGTGACGTCTCCCACGCCTTGATCCAGCAAGGAGAGAGGGAGAGGTTGGGGAAGACTCCGTCCAGCAGCAGCACGACGGCATGGTGGTGGTGGAGGAGCGTGGCAATCCCGCAGGGCTTCGCCAAGCACCGCGGGAGAGGAGGAGGAGGAAGAGGGGTAGGGCTGCGCCGAAAGAGAGACGTTCTCCTGTGTCTTGGGCAGCCCAAACCTCAACTATATATAGGGGGGAGGGGGCTGCGCCCCCCTAGGGTTCCCACCCCAAGGGGAGGCGGCCAGCCCTAGATCCCATCCAAGGGGGGCGGCCAAGGGGAGGAGAGGGGGGGCGCCACTAGGGTGGGCCTTAAGGCCCATCTGGACCTAGGGTTTGCCCCCTCCCACTCTCCCATGCGCTTGGGCCTTGGTGGGGGGGCGCACCAGCCCACCTGGGGCTGGTCCCCTCCCACACTTGGCCCACGCAGCCTTCTGGGGCTGGTGGCCCCACTTGGTGGACCCCCGGGACCCTCCCGGTGGTCCCGGTACATTACCGATATCACCCGAAACTTTTCCGGTGACCAAAACAGGACTTCCCATATATAAATCTTTACCTCCGGACCATTCCGGAACTCCTCGTGACGTCCGGGATCTCATCCGGGACTCCGAACAACATTCGGTAACCACGTACATACTTTCCCTATAACCCTAGCGTCATCGAACCTTAAGTGTGTAGACCCTACGGGTTCGGGAACCATGCAGACATGACCGAGACGTTCTCCGGTCAATAACCAACAGCGGGATCTGGATACCCATGTTGGCTCCCACATGTTCCACGATGATCTCATCGGATGAACCACGATGTCGGGGATTCAATCAATCCCGTATACAATTCCCTTTGTCTATCGGTATGTTACTTGCCCGAGATTCGATCGTCGGTATCCCTATACCTTGTTCAATCTCGTTACCGGCAAGTCTCTTTACTCGTTCCGTAACTCACATCATCCCGTGATCAACTCCTTGGTCACATTGTGCACATTATGATGATGTCCTACCGAGTGGGCCCAGAGATACCTCTCCGTTTACACGGAGTGACAAATCCCAGTCTCGATTCGTGCCAACCCAACAGACACTTTCGGAGATACCTGTAGTGCACCTTTATAGCCACCCAGTTACGTTGTGACGTTTGGTACACCCAAAGCATTCCTACGGTATCCGGGAGTTGCACAATCTCATGGTCTAAGGAAATGATACTTGACATTAGAAAAGCTCTGAGCAAACGAACTACACGATCTTGTGCTAGGCTTAGGATTGGGTCTTGTCCATCACATCATTCTCCTAATGATGTGATCCCGTTATCAACGACATCCAATGTCCATGGTCAGGAAACCGTAACCATCTATTGATCAACGAGCTAGTCAACTAGAGGCTTACTAGGGACATGGTGTTGTCTATGTATCCACACATGTATCTGAGTTTCCTATCAATACAATTCTAGCATGGATAATAAACGATTATCATGAACAAGGAAATATAATAATAACCTATTTATTATTGCCTCTAGGGCATATTTCCAACAGTCTCCCACTTGCACTAGAGTCAATAATCTAGTTCACATCACCATGTGATTAACACTCATAGGTCACATCACCATGTGACCAACATCCAAAGAGTTTACTAGAGTCAACAATCTAGTTCACATCACTATGTGATTAACACTCAATGAGTTCTGGTTTGATCATGTTATGCTTGTGAGAGAGGTTATTAGTCAACGGGTCTGAACCTTTCAGATCCGTGTGTGCTTTACGAATATCTATGTCATCTTGTGGATGCTACCACGCGCTATTTGGAGCCATTTCAAATAATTGCTCTACTATACGAATCCGGTTTACTACTCAGAGTCATCCGGATTAGTGTCAAAGTTCGCATCGACGTAACCCTTTACGACGAACTCCTTTTCACCTCCATAATCGAGAAAATTCCTTAGTCCACTAGATACTAAGGATAAGTTCGACCGCTGTCATGTGATCCATTCCCGGATCACTATTGTACCCCTTGACCAACTCATGGCAAGGCACACTTCATGTGCGGTACACAGCATAGCATACTGTAGAGCCTACGTCTAAAGCATAGGGGACGACCTTCGTCCTTTCTCTCTCTTCTGCTGTGGTCAGGTCTTGAGTCTTACTCAATACTCACACCTTGTAACACAGCCAAGAACTCCTTCTTTGCTGATCTATTTTGAACTCTTTCAAAATCATGTCAAGGTGTGCGTTCTTTGAAAGTATCATCGGGCGTCTTGATCTATCTCTATAGATCTTGATGCCCAATATGTAAGCAGCTTTATCCAGGTCTTCCTTTGAAAAACTCCTTTCAAACAACCCTTTATGCTTTCCAGAAATTTTACATCATTTCGGATCAACAATATGTCATTCACATATACTTATCAGAAATGTTGTAGCGCTCCCACTCACTTTATTGTAAATACAAGTTTCTAACAAACTTTGTATAAACCCAAAAACTTTGATCACTCCATCAAAGCGTATATTCTGACTCCGAGATGCTTGCTCTAGTCCATGGAAGGATCGCTGGAGCTAGCATACCTTTTAGCATCCTTAGGATCGACAAAACCTTTCTGATTGTATCACATACAACCTTTCCTTACGAAAACTGGTAAGGAAACTTGTTTTGACATCCATCTGCCAGATTTCATAAATGCAGCTAATGCTAACATGATTCCGACGGACTTAAGCATCGCTACGGATGAGAAAATCTCATCGTAGTCAACTCCTTGAACTTGTGGAAATACTCTTTGCCACAAGTCGAGCTTCATAGACGGTAACATTACCGTCCACGTCCGTCTTCTTCTTAAAGATCCATTTATCTCGGATTTCATGGCTTCTAACCATTTGTCGGAATATGGGCCCACCATCGCTTCTCCATAGCTCGTAGGTTCATTGTTGTCCAACAACATGACTTTCAAGACAGGATCACGTACCACTCTGAAGTAGCACGCATCCTCGTCGTCCTACGAGGTTTGGTAGTGACTTGATCCGAAGTTTCATGATCACTATCATAAGCTTCCACTTCAATTGGTGTAGGTGCCACAGGAACAACTTCCTGTGCCCTGCTACACACTAGTTGAAGTGACGGTTCAATAACCTTATCAAGTCTCCACCATCCTCCCACTCAATTCTTTCGAGAGAAACTTTTCCTCGAGAAAGGACCTGTTTCTAGAAGCAATTACTTTTGCTTCCAGATCTGAAATAGGAGGTATACCCAACTGTTTTGGGTATTCTATGAAGATGCATTTATCCGCTTTGGGTTCGAGCTTATCAGCCTGAAACTTTTTCACATAAGCATCGCAGCCCCAAACTTTTAAGAAACGACAACTTAGGTTTCTCTAAACGGTGTCGTCTCAACGGAATTGCGTGGTGCCCCTTTTAAAGTGAATGCGGTTGTCTCTAATGCCTAACCCATAAACGATAGTGGTAATTCGATAAGAGACATCATGGTATGCACCATATCCAATAGGGTGCAGTTATGATGTTCGGACACACCATCACACTATGGTGTTCCAGGCGGTATTAATTGTGAAACACTTTCCACAATGTCTTAATTGTGTGCCAAACTCGTAACTCAGATACTCATCTCTATGATCATATCACAGACATTTTATCCTCTTGTCACGACGATCTTCAACTTCACTCTGAAATTACTTGAACCTTTCAATAATTCAGACTTGTGTTTCATCAAGTAAATACACTCAGCATCTACTCAAATCATCTGTGAAGTAAGAACATAACGATATCCACTGCATGCCTCAGCACTCATTGGACTGCATACATCAAAATGTATTACTTCCAATAAGTTGCTCTCTTGTTCCATCTTACTGAAAACGAGGACTTTCAGTCATCTTGCCCATGTGGTATGATTTGCATGTCTCAAGTGATTCAAAATCAAGTGAGTCCAAACGATCCATCTGCATGGAGTTTCTTCATGCATATATACCAATAGACATGGTTCGCATGTCTCAATCTTTTCAAAAACGAGTGAGTCCAAAGATCCATCTACATGGAGCTTCTTCATGCGTTCTATACCAATATGACTCAAATGGCAGTGCCACAAGTATGTGGTACTATCATTACTATTTATATCTTTTGGCACGAACATGTGTATCACTACGATCGAGATTCATTTTAGGTGCAAGACCATTGAAGGTATTATTCAAATAAACAGAGTAACCATTATTCTCCTTAAATGAATAACCGTATTGCGATAAACATAATCCAATCATGCTCAACGCAAACACCAAATCTCGATGGTAGAGGGAGCATGCGATGCTTGATCACATCAACCTTGGAAACACTTCCAACACATATCGTCATCTCACCTTTAGCTAGTCTCCGTTTATTCCGCAGCTTTTATTTCGAGTTACTAACACTTAGCAACCGAACCGGTATCTAATACCCTGGTGCTGCTAGGAGTACTAGTAAAGTACACATTCATATAACGTATATCCAATATACTTCTGTCGACCTTGCCTGCCTTCTCATCTACCAAGTATCTAGGGTAGTACTGCTTCAGTGACCGTTCCCCTCATTACAGAAGCACTTAGTCTCGGGTTTGGGTTCAACCTTGGGATTCTTCACTAGAGCAGCAAATGACTTGCTGTTTCATGAAGTATCCCTTTTGCCCTTGCCCTTCTAGAAACTAGTGGTTTTACTAACCATCAACAATTGATGCTCCTTCTTGATTTCTACTTTCGCGGTGTCAAACATCGCGAGTTGCTCAAGGATCATCATAACTATCCCTGATATGTTATAGTTCATCACGAAGCTCTACTAGCTTGGTGGCAGTGACTATGGAGAACCATCACTATCTCATCTGGGAGATTAACTCCCACTCGATTCAAGCGATTGTGGTACTCAGACAATCTGAGCACATGCTCAACGATTGAGCTTTTCTCCCTTAGTTTGCAGGCTTAAGAAACTTGTCAGAGGTCTCATACCTCTTGACGTGGGCACTAGTCTGAAATCCCAATTTCAGTCTTCGGAACATCTCATATGTTCTGCGACGTTTCAAAAACGTCTTTGGTGCCACAATTCTAAACCGTTAGCATTACGCACTGAACTATCACGTAGTCATCAAAACGTGTATGTCAGATGTTTCGCAACATCTACAGACGACGCTGAGGTTCAGCACACCGAGCGGTGCATTAAGGACATAAGCCTTCTGTGCAGCAATGAGGACAATCCTCAGTTTACGGACCCAGTCCGCATAATTGCTACTACCAACTTTCAACTAAATTTTCTCTAGGAACATATCTTAAACAGTAGAACTAAAGCGTATGACATAATTTGCAAAGACCTTTTGACTATGTTCATGATAATGAAGTTCATCTGATTATTGAACTCCCACTCAGATAGACATCCCTCTAGTCATCTAAGTGATACATGATCCGAGTCAAACTAGGCCGTGTCCGATCATCACGTGAGACGGACTAGTCATCATCGGTGAACATCTCCATGTTGATCGTATCTGCTATACGACTCATGTTCGACCTTTCGGTCTCTTGTGTTCCGAGGCCATGTCTGTACATGCTAGGCTCGTCAAGTCAACCTAAGTGTTTCGCATGTGTTCCGAGGCCATGTCTGTACATGCTAGGCTCGTCAACACCCGTTGTATTCGAACGTTAGAATCTATCACACCCGATCATCACGTGGTGCTTCGAAACAACGAACCTTCGCAACGGTGCACAGTTAGGGGGAACACGTCTCTTGAAATTTTAGTGAGGGATCATCTTACTTACTACCGTCGTTCTAAGCAAATAAGATGCATAACATGATAAACATCACATGCAATCAAATAGTGACATGATATGGCCAATATCATTTTGCTCCTTTGATCTCCATCTTCGGGGCACCATGATCATCTTTGTCACCGGCATGACACCATGATCTCCATCATCATGATCTCCATCATTGTGTCTTCATGAAGTTGTCACGCCAACGATTACTTCTACTTCTATGGCTAACGCGCTTAGCAATAAAGTAAAGTAATTTACATGGCGTTATTCAATGACACGCAGGTCATACAAAAAATAAAGACAACTCCTATGGCTCCTGCCGGTTGTCATACTCATCGACATGCAAGTCGTGATTCCTATTACAAGAATATGATCAATCTCATACATCACATATATCATTCATCACATCTTCTGGCCATATCACATCACATAGCACATGCTGCAAAAACAAGTTAGACGTCCTCTAATTGTTGTTGCAAGTTTTTACGTGGCTTGTATAGGTTTCTAGCAAGAACGTTTCTTACCTACGTAAAACCACAACGTGATATGCCAATTTCTATTTACCCTTCATAAGGACCCTTTTCATCGAATCCGTTCCGACTAAAGTGGGAGAGACAGACACCCGCTAGCCACCTTATGCAACTAGTGCATGTCAGTCGGTGGAACCTGTCTCACGTAAGCGTACGTGTAAGGTCGGTCCGGGCCGCTTCATCCCACAATGCCGCCGAAACAAGATAAGACTAGTAGCGGCAAGAAGAATTGGCAACATCTACGCCCACAACTACTTTGTGTTCTACTCGTGCATAGAAACTACGCATAGACCTAGCTCATGATGCCACTGTTGGGGAACGTAGCAGAAATTCAAAATTTTCTACGCATCACCAAGATCAATCTATGGAGTAATCTAGCAACGAGGGGAAGGGGAGTGCATCTACATACCATTGTAGATCGCGATGCGGAAGCGTTGCAAGAACGCGGATGAGGGAGTCGTACTCGTAGCGATTCAGATCGCGGTTGATTCCGATCTAAGCACCGAAGAACGGTGCCTCCGCGTTCAACACACGTGCAGCCCGGTGACGTCTCCCACGCCTTGATCCAGCAAGGAGAGAGGGAGAGGTTGGGGAAGACTCCGTCCAGCAGCAGCACGACGGCGTGGTGGTGATGGAGGAGCGTGGCAATCCCGCAGGGCTTCGCCAAGCACCGCGGGAGAGGAGGAGGAGGGAGAGGGGTAGGGCTGCGCCGAAAGAGAGACGTTCTCGTGTCTTGGGCAGCCCAAACCTCAACTATATATAGGGGGGAGGGGGCTGCGCCCCCTCTAGGGTTCCCACCCCAAGGGAGGCGGCCAGCCCTAGATCCCATCCAAGGGGGGCGGCCAAGGGGAGGAGAGGGGGCGCCACTAGGGTGGGCCTTAAGGCCCATCTGGACCTAGGGTTTGCCCCCTCCCACTCTCCCATGCGCCTTGGGCCTTGGTGGGGGGGCGCACCAGCCCACCTGGGGCTGGTCCCCTCCCACACTTGGCCCACGCAGCCTTCTGGGGCTGGTGGCCCCACTTGGTGGACCCCCGGGACCCTCCCGGTGGTCCCGGTACATTACCGATATCACCCGAAACTTTTCCGGTGACCAAAACAGGACTTCCCATATATAAATCTTTACCTCCGGACCATTCCGGAACTCCTCGTGACGTCCGGGATCTCATCCGGGACTCCGAACAACATTCGGTAACCACGTACATACTTTCCCTATAACCCTAGCGTCATCGAACCTTAAGTGTGTAGACCCTACGGGTTCGGGAACCATGCAGACATGACCGAGACGTTCTCCGGTCAATAACCAACAGCGGGATCTGGATACCCATGTTGGCTCCCACATGTTCCACGATGATCTCATCGGATGAACCACGATGTCGGGGATTCAATCAATCCCGTATACAATTCCCTTTGTCTATCGGTATGTTACTTGCCCGAGATTCGATCGTCGGTATCCCTATACCTTGTTCAATCTCGTTACCGGCAAGTCTCTTTACTCGTTCCGTAACTCACATCATCCCGTGATCAACTCCTTGGTCACATTGTGCACATTATGATGATGTCCTACCGAGTGGGCCCAGAGATACCTCTCCGTTTACACGGAGTGACAAATCCCAGTCTCGATTCGTGCCAACCCAACAGACACTTTCGGAGATACCTGTAGTGCACCTTTATAGCCACCCAGTTACGTTGTGACGTTTGGTACACCCAAAGCATTCCTACGGTATCCGGGAGTTGCACAATCTCATGGTCGAAGGAAATGATACTTGACATTAGAAAAGCTCTGAGCAAACGAACTACACGATCTTGTGCTAGGCTTAGGATTGGGTCTTGTCCATCACATCATTCTCCTAATGATGTGATCCCGTTATCAACGACATCCAATGTCCATGGTCAGGAAACCGTAACCATCTATTGATCAACGAGCTAGTCAACTAGAGGCTTACTAGGGACATGGTGTTGTCTATGTATCCACACATGTATCTGAGTTTCCTATCAATACAATTTTAGCATGGATAATAAACGATTATCATGAACAAGGAAATATAATAATAACCTATTTATTATTGCCTCTAGGGCATATTTCCAACAAAGCACCCATGTCAATTGTGTTACCCTCAAAATCTGGCCTCAAGGGAAGGTGCTCTCTATCTAGCAAATATGTGCATGTGCCCACTTTGGAATTAATGAGCATCTGAATCTATGAGGCATAGCCACATGATCTCTTCTGTTCAGCTGCAGTCCTCTTAACAGTCTCAACTATCAAGGTCATCACCTTGAATTTCTCTGGCACATCAAACATGTGTAGCAAATTGATTGAATGCCCTCTGCTCATTCTATCATCTCCAGACTTGGGCAACAATGTGTGTCTCAGGATTGTGTTGATTTTTGGCAGCCCTGACAGAAGATAGTGCACAGAGCCAAACTTATGTGTGTCCAAGGCAGCATCTGGTATCTCCTTGTACATGTGTGCCATGGAGTTGTGGTCCTTCCTGGGCTTGGCATAGACATTAGTGTCGTCATCAGCCTCTTCAGGAGCATGATCAGCTCAGCCCACTCAACTATAGAAGATTGGTACCTAGTACCCTCTGTCATCCAGACAATCTTGCCATCTGGGTAAAAATGAGGTGTAGAATAGAACCGCATCACCATCTCATCATTCCATTTTGTCAACTTCTGACGCACAAAAGCATGAACTCCATTCATTCTGAAGCTCTCATGAACTCCAGGAAAGTGATCTTCATTCTCATCAATAAATGTCCAGTCAACCCATGTCATATCACTGACAATGGGCTTCTTGTCCAGGAGGACTGTCTCATAGAAGTCTTGTTGTTCCTTAGTGTGGAACATGTAATCTACAACAGTCCTTCTCCTTATAGCATAAGGATCAGTTTGCCTCCACAATCTGAGACCTGCATCTTTCCTTAACTTCATGTTTTCAGCAATAGGATGATTGTCATCATGATCAGGTATCTTGGGCTTGAGCTTTCTGAGCACTTGGGCCTCATCATCTTCTTGAACTTCAGGCACTAGGGCCTTGTTCTTCTCAGCAGCTCGGATGTTTCTTGTGCTTCTCTTAGGTGCAGATTGTTGGGGAACGTAGCATGCAATTTCAAAAAAAATCCTACGATCACGCAAGATCTATCTAGGAGATGCATAGCAACGAGAGGGGAGAGTGTGTCCACGTACTCTCGTAGACCGAAAGCGGAAGCGTTAGCTTAACGCGGTTGATGTAGTCGAACATCTTCGCGATCCAACCGATCAAGCACCGAACGTACGGCACCTCCGAGTTCTGCACACGTTAAGCTCGATGACGTCCCTCGAACTCTTGATCCAGCAAAGTGTCGAGGGAGAGTTTTATCAGCACGACGGCATGGTGACGGTGATGGTGATGTGATCCGCGCAGGGCTTTGCCTAAGCACTACGACAATATGACCGGAGGAGTAAACTATGGGGGGGGGGACCGCACACGGCTAAGAGAATAATTGATGCGCTTTGGGGTGCCCCCTTGCCCCCGTATATAAAGGAGGAGAGGGAGGAGGCCGGCCCTGGGGGGCGCACCCAAGTGGGGGGAAACCCACTAGGACTCCTAGTCCTAGTTGGTTTCCCCCTTCCTTCTCATGGAGGGGGAAAGAGGGAAGGAGAGGGAGAGGGGGAAGGAAAGGGGGGCCGCGCCCCCTCCCCTTGTCCAATTCGGACTGCCCATGGGGGGAGGGGCGTGCCACCCCTTGTGGGTTACCCTTTCTCTCCCCTATGGCCCATAGTGGCCCATTACTTTCCCCGGGGGGTTCCGGTAACCCCTCGGTACTCCGATAAATATCCGAAACGCTCCGAAACCATTCTAGTGTCTGAATACTATCATCTAATATATTAATCTTTACCTCTCGACCATTTCGAGACTCCTCATCATGTACGTGGTCTCATCCGGGACTCCGAATAATCTTCGGTCACCAAGACACATAACTCATAATACAAATCGTCATCGAACGTTAAGCGTGCGGACCCTACGGGTTCGAGAACTATGTAGACATGACCGAGACACATCTCCGCTCAATAACCAATAGCGGAACCTCGATGCTCATATTGGTTCCTACATGTTCTATGAAGATCTTTATCGGTCAAACCGCAATAACAACATACGTCATTCCCTTTGTCATCGGTATGTTACTTGCCCGAGATTCGATCGTCGGTATCTTCATACCTAGTTCAATCTCATTACCGGCAAGTCTCTTTACTCGTTCCGTAATACATCATCCCGCAACTAACTCATTAGTCACATTGCTTGCAAGGCTTATCGTGATGTGCATTACCGAGAGGGCCCAGAGATACCTCTGCGATACTCGGAGTGACAAATCGTAATCTCGATCTATGCCAACCCAACAAACACCTTCGGAGACATCTGTAGATCATCTTTATAATCACCCAGTTACGTTTTGACATTTCATAGCGCACAAGGTGTTCCTCCGGTATTCGGGAGTTGCATAATCTCATAGTCAAAGGAATATGTATAAGTCATGAACAAAATAATAGCAATAAAACTTAACGATCATTATGCTAAGCTAACGGATGGGTCTGGTCCATCACATCATTCTCCTAATGATGTGATCCCGTTCATCAAATGACAACACATGTCTATGGTCATGAAACTTAACCATCTTTGATTAATGAGCTAGTCAAGTAGAGGCATACTAGGGACACTTTGTTTTGTCTATGTATTCACACATGTATCAAGTTTTCGGTTAATACAATTCTAGCATGAATAATAAACATTTATCATGATATAAGGAAATATAAATAACAACTTTATTATTCCTCTAGGGCATATTTCCTTCACATATTGCTTACGAGCAGTCTTGGGCTTAGAAGGAGCAGCCCCTGACTTGATTGCATCTCCCATCATTTTTCTGTGACTTGGGAGCTGGTGTAGCATCTTCTTCATCCTCTTCCTCATCTTTAGCTGGGTCTTTCATCATTGAGGATCTGCCAATCACCCTGGTGATACGTCTCCAACGTATCTATAATTTTTTATTGTTCCATGTTGTTATATTATCAACCTTGGATGTTTTATAATCATTTTATATCATTATTTGGTACTAACCTATTGACATAGTGCCAAGTGCCAGTTGCTGTTTTCTGCATGTTTTTTACATCGCAGGAAATCAATATCAGACGGAGTCCAAATGCAACGAAACTTCGCGGAGATTTTTTATGGACCAGAAGACACATAATGGGCCCTGGCTGCGCCTAGGGGGTGCTCCGAGGAGAGCACAACCCACCAGGGCGCGCTAGGAGGCCCAGGCGCGCCCTGGTGGGTTGTGCCCACCTCGGGTGCCCCACTAGACTATTGCTTTGAATCACATAAAAGTTCAAATGTCCTTGCTATAAAGAAATGAATATGATATGACATGTTAGACAGCATTCCACATCAAAAATTCTTTTTTTATCACTTACCTATTCGACGACGAGTAGGAGTTAAGCTTGGGGATGTTGATACGTCTCCAACGTATCTATAATTTTAGATTGTTCCATGCTATTATATTATCAATCTTGGATGTTTTACAATCATTTTATAGTCATTTTATATCATTTTTTGGTACTAACCTATTGACATAGTGCCAAGTGCCAATTGCTATTTTCTGCATGTTTTTTACATCACGGGAAATCAATATCAGACGGAGTCCAAATGCAATGAAACTTTACGAATATTTTTTATGGACCAGAAAACACCTAATGGGCCCTGGCTGCGCCTGGGGGGGGGTGCTCCGAGGAGAGCACAACCCACCAGGGCGCGCCAGGGTGCCCCCCGAACCGCCTCTTTGCTCTATAAATACCCCAATATTCCCAAAACCCTAGGGGAGTCGACGGAATATTGATCCAGCCGCCGCAGAGTCCAGAACCACCAGATCCAATCTAGACACCATCATGGATGGGGTTCACCACCTCCATTGGTGCCTCTCCGATGATGCGTGAGTAGTTCTTTGTAGACCTTCGGGTCCGTAGTTAGTAGCTAGATGGCTTCCTCTCTCTCGCTGAATTCTCAATACAATGGTCTCTTGGAGATCCATATGATGTAACTCTTTTTACGGTGTGTTTGTTGGGATCTGATGAACTTTTAGTTTATGATCAGTTATATCTTTTTATATCCATGAAAGTATTTGAGTTTCTTTGATCTCTTTTATGCATGATCTCTTATAGCCTCGTATTTCTTCTCCGATATTTGGGTTTTGTTTGGCCAACTTGATCTATTTATCTTGCAATGGGAAGAGGTGTTTTGTAGTGGGTTCGATCTTACGGTGCTTGATCCCAGTGACAGAAGGGGAACCGACACGTATGTATCGTTGCTACTAAGGATAAAACGATGGGGTCTATCTCTACATAGATATATCTTGTCTACATCATGTCATCGTTCTTATTGCATTACTCGGTTTTTCCATGAACTTAATACAATAGATGCATGCTGGATAGCGCTCGATGTGTGGAGTAATAGTAGTAGATGCAGGCAGGAGTCAGTCTACTAATCTTGGACGTGATGTCTATATAATGATCATTGCCCAACATTAATGATTATTTGAAGTTCTATCAATTGCCCAACAGTAATTTGTTTACCCACCCTTTGCTATTTTTCTCGAGAGAAGCCATTAGTGAAACCTACGGCCCCCGGGTCTCTTTCTCATATATTTGCCTTTGCGATCTACTTTTCCTTTGCATTTATTTTCAGTTCTATTAAACCAAAAATACAAAAAATACTTTGCTGCACTTTATTTTCTTTGCGATCTATTTATTCAATATATTACAAATTTCTTCCGTCCACGCACCAATTTCTGGGGCCATTACCCGAAAGGGATTGACAACCCTTTTAACACGTCGAGTTGCGAGGATTTGTTATCTGTGTGCAGGGGTTGTTTACGTTGTGTTGCTTGGTTCTCCTACTGGTTCGATAACCTTGGTTTCTTCACTAAGGAAAATACCTACCGTCGCTGTGCTGCATCATCCCTTCCTCTTTGGGAAAATACCAACGTAGTCCTAGCAGACATCAAAAGGAATTTCTGGCGCCGTTGCCGGGGAGGATCTTCATCATTTACCAGGTTCCTAATCACAAATCTCATCTCCTTGCAATTTACATTATTTGCCATTTGCCTCTCGTTTTCCTCTCCCTCACTTCACAAAAATTTGTCGTTTTATTCGCCCATCTTTTCCGTTCACCGTTTTCTTTCTGGATCTGTTTTTGAGTGCAATCTTGTTGTGTAGTCATCTTGACTCAAGTGAACACCAAATTATGTGATTTCTCAAATACCAACAACAATGATTTTATCGGCACTCCGATTGCTCCTCCCACCACTGGTGCGGAGTCTTGTGATATTAATACTGCTTTGCTAAATCTCGTTATGAAAGATCAATTTTCCGGTACTCCTAATGAGGATGCCGCGTCCCATCTTAATACCTTTCGTGGAGTTATGTGATATGCAAAAGTAAAAAGATGTGGACAATGATGTGGTGAAGATGAAATTATTTCCGTTTTCTTTGCGTGATTCTGCAAAAATTTGGTTTTCTTCTTTGCCTCGCAATAGTATCGATTCTTGGAAATAGTGAAAGATGCTTTTATCACTAAGTATTTTCCGCACGCAAAAATTATTTCCCTTAGAACCCGGATCATGAATTTCAAGAAACTTGAACATGTGCATGTTGCACAATCTCGGGAAAGGATGAAAATGATGCTAAGGAATTGCCCAACTCATGGGTTAAATCTTTGGATGATCATACAAATTTTTTATGCGGGATTGAATTTTGTTTCTCGTAATCTTTTAGATTCCGCCGCGGGTGGTACTTTTATGGAAATTACTTTGGGTGAAGCCACCAAATTGCTTGATAACATCATGGCAAATTATTCGCAATGGCATACCGAAAGAGCTCCTACAAGTAAAAAGTTAATTCGGTTGAAGAAATTTCTTCTTTGAGTGAAAAAGTTGATGCTCTTATGAAATTGATTGCTAGTAAAAGTGCTCTTATTGATTTTAATGATACGCCTTTGTCTACTTTGATTGGGCAAAATAGTGATGCCATAGATGTGAATTTTATTTCTCGAAATAATTTCAACAACAATGCTTATAGACACTACTAGGAAAAACATTACCAGTAGCGTGGGTTCCCGCGCTACTACTACGACGCCACAGCTATTTTTTAACAGTAGCGTGTGTTTTACCCCACGCTACTGATAACCAGACATACCAGTAGCGCCGGTGCCCTACGCTACTACTAGTTCACACCAGCGCTACTACTAATGGAATAGTGGTAGCACATATATGATACACCCACACCACTAGTAACTAATTAGGATTTAAAAAAATAAAAATCTACCTCGAGTTTAGACATACATTTCATAGTACTCACATACATGCATTTAATAATATGTACATTACATGTGTACAGACAATCATACATATCTGATATAGATAATTAATACACACACACACAATATATGCACGCGTATAGGCCGTCGGAGTCGGCGCCTCCACAAGCCCGTGTTTGATGGTGTTGATGTCGTTGTCGTCGTCGCCGCCGCCGCGGCAGCACCGTGATGATGCCGTCGTCGTCGCCGCCGCAGCAGCACCGTGACGATGCCGTCGTCGTCGCCGCCGCCGCAGCACCGTGATGATGTCATCGTAGTCGCCTCCGCAGCCCCATGTCGATTTCTTCTGCATTGCTTTGATCATCATCATATTCTTCTTCATCAGAGTCTGAGGCTTCTGACTTAGTGAAGTGGACATGTTCACCATCAGTCTTGTGATTAAAACTGATAACCAAATACAGTGAAGGGCACATATCCTTGTTAATATTCAAACCACTATAACTCACCAGTCACCACAACGTAACAGATGCAGTATTTGCAACATAAGCAGATAAAATGAATCAAATTACATAGGTAGATTGTAGCTTAGAGGTCAGCCAGGGGAACCAATCCAGAACCATGATATTTATCTATACGGAAGGACCTTGACGAAAGAAGACTTTTAGCAGCAAAATATTTCTCCAGGCTAAGATCATCTGGCTTGACACCCAATTCTCCAGAAGAAATGAGTGGCTCCATACATTCTTCCAATCCTCACGAAGGAATTCCCTGTCTTGCTTCACTGTCTGCCTAGAAATTTGCCATTTTTAGAGAAGCTTGGACAAGCTCGATATGAAACATGGTAGGATAAATTTGGCTGATACGATTTCACAGTATGATGGAATACATTATTAGACACGGACCAATTAGCTGACGGTACAAATAATTTGAGCAAACAAACCACAGATTCACGCAACTCAAACTAACCAAACTAGTGCAAGATACAGTATACCATAGAGGAATCCACTCCATAAACGCAAAATTCACAGAATTTACTGCATTGCAACATGAATCACAGACTAAGATACATACACACCACGACTTACTACAAGAGAAGGTTTCACCTTATCGAGTTCGGTGCCGGCAAGGAGGCGCGCGACCTCGTCCTCTGACCAGACGAGCAGCACGGGCTCGCAGTCCGGGATCAGGCGGAGGTAGTCGTACCACGGCGATTCGGCGCCCCACGCGCGCTCGTACATGACGGCGACGGCGAGAGCGAGCGTGCCACCGAGCTGCGCGTCCTTGATGGCCGCCGCGGCCCCGGACGTGCGCGGCGTCACGCAGGCGCGACGCGGGATGGTGGCAACAACGTCGCCCTCCCGGAGCGCGGCGAGCGCGCGCACGTTGACGCCGCCGGCCTCGCTGGCGTCGAGGCGGAGCACGTCGCTGCAGACGACGCCGTGCTTCCGCATCCAGCTCTCGAAGGCGCGGAGGCGGCTGCGTGGACAAAGTGGGGAACGACATGAGGGTGGTCCAGGTCGTAGGCTGGAATATGAGGAGTAACGCAAAGGATTTCTTACCTTGAGATGGCGACGTCCATGGCGGCGGCGGCGCAGGTCAGAGGTAGGGGGTGGGGCCTGAGAAGAAGTCACCGGAGAAGGAGGGAGGCTCCATGGGGCCTCTGCGTCGTGGGGGGGAGGAGCTCCATCTCCATGGCAGCGTCCTGCCCCACGGATGGCGCCCCTCCTGCCGTCGTCGCCGTCTGCGCCATGGCGACCTGCAGAAAAAGGAAGACAAGATGAGGTGAGGAGGAGAGGGTGGGCGAAGAAGGAGGGGAGAGACCAACCTGAGCTGGATCCGGCCACCTCTCACCTCACCGTTGCTGGTTGCGGCGCATCCCGGCGATGTTTTGGGCGCAGCAGAGAGAGAGAAAGAGGAGGGGGATTTTATCCGAGCGGTGCGAGATAGACGGATGGGTGTGCCCGTGAGTGGCAGGTGGCTTAGCAAACACCCCCTACTACTAAATTGGTCCACTAGTTTACACACACAAGAAATAGCAGTAGTGCCTTTTGCACATCAGGCGCGACAGCTACCTCTTTAGCAGTAGTGGTTGATCACCCACGCTGCTACTATGTATTAACCTAGGGGTGTGGTGTGGCACATTTACTAGTAGCGCTGCCCAAAAAAGCCCACGCTGCTGCTACCTAATACCAGCAGCGCATTTTGTACCAAGCGCTACTGGTATTACCAGTAGCGTGGGGTCATAAACAAGCGCTACTGATAAAGTTCTACGTATAGGCATTTTCCTAGTAGTGAGAGGTAATTTTAATTCTAGGCCTTTTCCTAGTGATTCATCTAATAATTATAGTAATTCCTATGGAAATCAATCTTATAATAATAATAGGAACACCTCTGATCTTGAGAATAATATTAAAGAATTTATCAGCACGCAAAAGGTTTTCAACACTTCCATAGAAGAAAAGTTGAGTAAGATTGATGATTTGTCTAGAAGTGTTGATAGAATTTCTCATGATGTGGAAAATCTCAAGATGAATTTTTTTGTGCCTAAGGTTGATGAATCAATTAAAGCTCTTTATGTTTCTATGGATGAAAGTAAGAAAAGAACCGCTATGCTTAGAGCTAAAAGAGAATTTTTAGAAAAAAGCGTTTTCTAGTGATTACTTTCGCAAAAGTGATGAAGATCTTAAAATGATTGGTGTTTCTTCTATTGATTCCTTGTTTAGTAAAGTTAAGATTGATGAAAAAGGGACTGAAGAAGAGTCAACTTTAGCTAGAAGGCATCCCGATAATTCAGAGGGTGAAAATCTTGTTGAGAAAATTGATGAAAGTGGGTTTGAAGAGGTCAAAACTTTAGCTAGTGATGTGCCCACTCTTTTGGATTACAAAGACTTTAATTATGATAGTTGCTCTTTGATTGATTGTATTCCTTTGTTGCAATCCATGATAAATTCACCCCATGCTTATGAACAAAATAAAGCTTTTACTAAACATATTGTTGATGCTATGATGAAAGCTTTTGAAGAAAAATTGGAATTAGAAGTATCGATTCCTAGAAAATTGCATGATGGATGGGAACCTACTATCAAAGTCAAGATTAAAAATTATGAGTGTTTTGCTTTGTGTGACTTGGGTGCTAGTGTTTCTACAATTCCAAAATCTTTATGTGATGTGCTTGGTCTTACCGATCTTGAAGAATGCTCTTTAAATTTGCACTTGGCTGATTCTACTATTAAAAAGACTATGGGAAGAATTAATGATGTTCTTATTCTTGCGAATAGGAATTATGTGCCCATAGATTTTATTGTTCTTGATATTGATTGCAATCCGTCTTGTCCAATTATTCTTGGTAGACCGTTTTTACGCACTACCGGTGCCGTGATTGATATGAAAGAAGGCAATATTAAGTTCCAATTTCCTTTGAGAAAGGGTATGGAACACTTTCTTAGAACAAGAATTAGACCACTTTATGAATTAATCATGAGGGCATCTTATGGATCTCGAACCAAAGATGACAAAACTTAGATCCCCGCTTTATGCCTAGCCAAGGGCGTAAAACTATAGCGCTTGTTGGGAGGCAACCCAATGAATAAAATTTATTTTTGCTTTTTGCTTTATGTTCTTGAGTGTTTGCACAATTATGCTACTGTTATGATTGTGTTTTTTGTGTTTTAATTAGTGTTTGTGCCAAGTAAAGCCTTTATGATCTTCTTGGGTGATAGTTGTTTGATCTTGCTGAAAACAGAAACTTTTGCGCTCACGAAAACAATTCTTATTTTTAACCAGAGCGTGATATAATACCAATGTTTTTTGCAGTAGATTAATATACAAATTACCCAGGTCGTCCCAATGTTTCAGAATTTTTGGAGTTCCAGAAGTATTCGAACAAATCAGATTGCTACAGACTGTTCTGTTTTCACAGATTCTGTTTTCTTTGTGTTGTGTGCTTATTTTGATGGCTCTATGGTTTTCTTTGATGAGTTTTTGCCATAGAAAAGTTGGAATACAGTAGATATAATGCAAGAATAAAATATGAATTGGTTTGACATAGTAGTAATTTATTTTTCTTACACTAACGGATCTCACGAAGGTTTTGTTGAGTTTTGTGTGATTGAAGTTTTCAAGTTTTGGGTTATCTTACGATGGATGAAGGAATAAGGAGTAAGAAGATCCTAAGCTTGGGGATGCCCCGACATCCCAAGCTATTACCTCAAAGTGAGCAAGCAACTAAGCTTGGGGATGCCCCGAGTGGCATCCCCTCTTTCTTCTAACGACATCGGTATTTTACTCGAAGCTATATTTTTATTCGTCACATACTATGTGTTTTGCTTGGAGCGTCTTGTATGATATGAGTCTTTGCTTGTTTTATTTTGTGTTTGAAGTCCTTATTCCTTGCTGGACACACCTATTTGAGAGAGCCAAAATTATGTCATGACTTGTTAGAATTGCTCTCTATGCTTCAGTTAAATCTTTTATGAGCTATGGACTTGCTCTAGTGCTTCACTTATATCTTTTTGAGCACGATGTGCTTAGTTATTTTTGAAGAAATGCTCAGTTGCTTCACTTAGAGTAAAATTTTCAAGAAATTCTCTCTTGCTTCACTTAAATTATTTTGAGAGAAAGAAAGAAAAATTATGCTCATGATCTTCACTTATATTTGTTTGAGCTTATCAAAAGCAACATATGAAAATTAGTTCCAAAGTGATAGATATCCAAGAAGGATATAATAAAAACTTTCATGAAGATCATTGGACAAAATAAACTTGATTCCTTGTAATAGTTTTGAGATATGATGATGTGATATGTGAGTTATGTTGATGAGTAATTATGCTTTAGTAAGAATATTGGTGTTAAGGTTTGTGATTCCCTATGCAAGCACGGAAGTCAATACTCATGCAATGAAATTATATCCTACTTGTGGTGCATTATTCGGTGTTAATTATGCTTAATGCTTGCTTATGAGATTATTCGTTTCTTGGTTGGTTGCTTATCAATCTTTTGTTAGCCTTCATTTTGCACTAAGTATGATCTCTACTTGTGCATCCAGAAACCTTTAAACCAGTTTTGCCACATGAGTCCACTATATCTACCTATATGCGGTATTCCTTTGCCGTTCTAAGCAAATTTGTATGTGCCATCTCTAGTTTTCAAAATAAACTTCTCTTTTGTGTGTTCGTTCCGCTCGCGGAGCGGTGAGGGGTGGCTAATATTTTCCATGCTAGATGTGTTATTCTCACGATGAGTGTTTATTCACTTGTCATTGCACGAGAGTAAGACAAAGGTATTAGGGATGCCCAGTCCCGAAATGAAAAATGAATTTACTTTATGTTGTCAAATAATAAATTCCTTGGAAAGTGTTGGTATGGAGGGCAACCGTGGATACGGCTAGCCATGGAAAGTGAAAGTATGGTTGAAAAAGGAATAAACTTTATTTTCTATCTAGGAACCGCCTATGATATATCTAGTATGAAAAGTGTTGGGAACTCTAAGTCGTTTTCGTTGATGGGAAGGATACACCTCCCAAAATGTTTTTATCTCTAATTTTTCCGCTTTGAGCTCTGGCACCTCTACAAATCGATACTTCCCTCTGCGAAGGGCCTTTCTTTTACTTTATGCAATTTTTATTTTGAATTTGAGTCTCCATCTTCTCTTATAAAAGCACCAACTAGGAGGCATTATGATCGTACTTGAGTATTGGGTGTAGTTAATATGCGAGTGTGTTTCATGAATGGATCAATGGTTGAGCATGATGGGCTAGGGAACTTATTTTAGCGTTGATATATTGAAAGACATGGTTGCTTGTTGATATGCTTGAGTATTTAAATTATCATGTCAAAACTAGACTATTGCTTTGAATGACATAAAAGTCCAAATGTCCATGCTATAAAGAAATGAATATGATATGACATGTTAGACAACATTCCACATCAAAAATTCTGTTTTTATCACTTACCTATTCGACGACGAGTAGGAGTTAAGCTTGGGGATGCTGATACGTCTCCAACGTATCTATAATTTTAGATTGTTCCATGCTGTTATATTATCAATCTTGGATGTTTTAAATTATTTTATAGTCATTTTATATCATTTTTGGTACTAACCTATTGACATAGTGCCAAGTACCAATCTAGACACCAGATCCAATCTAGACACCAGTCTGAAATATTGATCCAGCCGCTGTAGAGTCCAGAACCACCAGATCCAATCTAGACACCATCACGGATGGGGTTCACCACCTCCATTGGTGCCTCTCCGATGATGCGTGAGTAGTTCGTTGTAGACCTTCAGGTCCGTAGTTAGTAGCTAGATGGTGTCCTCTCTCTCGCTGAATTCTCAATACAATGGTCTCTTGGAGATCCATATGATGTAACTCTTTTTGCGGTGTGTTTGTTGGGATCTGATGAACTTTGAGTTTATGATCAGTTATATCTTTTTATATCCATGAAAGTATTTGAGTTTCTTTGATCTCTTTTATGCATGATCTCTTATAGCCTCGTATTTCTTCTCCGATATTTGGGTTTTGTTTGGCCAACTTGATCTATTTATCTTGCAATGGGAAGAGGTGCTTTGTAGTGGGTTCGATCTTACGGTGCTTGATCCCAGTGACAGAAGGGGAAGCGACACGTATGCATCGTTGCTACTAAGGATAAAACGATGGGGTCTATCTCTACATAGATAGATCTTGTCTACATCATGTCATCGTTCTTATTGCATTACTCCGTTTTTCCATGAACTTAATATACTAGATGCATGCTGGATAGCAGTAGTTGTGTGGAGTAATAGTAGTAGATGCAGGCAGGAGTCGGTCTACTAATCTTGGACTGGATGCCTATATAATGATCATTGCCTGGATATCGTCATGATTATTTGAAGTTCTATTAATTGCCCAACAGTAATTTGTTTACCCTCCGTTTGCTATTTTTCTCAAGAGAAGCCACTAGTGAAACCTACGGCCCCTGGGTCTCTTTCTCATACATTTGCCTTTGGGATCTACTTTCCCTTTGCATTTATTTCCAGTTCTATTAAACCAAAAATACAAAAATACTTTGCCGCACTTTATTTTATTTGCGATCTATTTATTCAATCTATTACAACTTTCTTCTGTCCACGCACCAATTTCTGGTGCCGTTACCCGAAAGGGATTGACAACCCCTTTAACATGTCTGGTTGCAAGGATTTGTTATCTGTGTGTAGGGGCTGTTTACGTTGTGTTGCTTGGTTCTTCTACTGGTTCGATAACCTTGGTTTCTTCACTGAGGGAAATACCTACCGTCGCTGTGCTGCATCATCCCTTCCTCTTTGGGGAAATACCGACGTAGTCCTAGCAGACATCACCTGACAATGGTCTTCTTGACCCTTTCCTTTCTCTTCTTTCCTCCAGCAGCTTCTTGTTCTCTTGGTTCAAGAGAGAATTCCATTGTTTCCTGAGTTGAAGCTCTAACTTTTGACATAGGCTTCCTCTGAGCTGGAGCCTTCTTCTTCATGCCTGGCTTGATGCCAGCAGCAGTAGCAGCAGCTTGCTCTTTCTTGATCAACTTCTTCTTGGAAGTGACCTCCTCATCAGCAATATAATCCTCATCTTCAGATTCTGAGGTTCTCTTCTTCCTATGCCTAGTAGCAGCCTTAAGCAGATTGCTAGGTGTGCTTCTGCTTCCATCATCAGAGCTGCTTGAGGGACTAGTGCCCTCACCGAGATTCTGGTGCTCCTCTGACCTGTTCTGACTGTCAATCTGGTCTGACATAGCTGAAACTGACCCTGTGAATAGATGGGTATAGGTAGAGTGGATGAGCATCACAAAGTGTAGCTGTTTTGGCAAAAAGAATGACTCAAAAACTTAATTTTAGTTTTCTGCAGAAAGCATTTCAGAGCTACCGATATGACAAACTCGGTGACACCGAAGCAGCTTTTGAGTATAAACTGGTGAAATCGGTTAGATCGAGCCACCGTTCGGTGACTCCGAGATGCTATGGTTTTAGTGAGAAAGTAAACTCGGTCACACCGATTTGTACACTTCGGTCAGACCGAGTAGTACATGTGCAATGGCTTGGGCCAAATCGGTGAGACCGAATCTTTCAGATCGGCCAGTCCGAGATGAGATCGGCGGAAACCTAACCCTAAGTTTTTTGGATCAAAACTAATCTAAAGGAAGTTTTAATTGGAAAGGACAATTTCAATCATGGCAGGAATCATGGCATTGTCTTTGTGCTAAGAATAGGACTAAAGAAAGCACGAAAGGTCGAGTTCATACCCTAGCTTGGTGATGAACCCGCTATGGCGACAACGCCGGCAAAGATTCCCGTTGACGGCGGCGAACACCAGTGGCAGGAGGTCGCGGGCGACGAGGAGACGATTCGGAGACTACGAGTCAGCAGAGTTGGACAGGCGCGGGCGAAGGGTTTGGAGAAATTTCCAAATTTTTAGCCCGGGTATATATATCCAGACACTGTCGGTGTGACCGAGTGGAACGACTCGATGGCACCGAGATGCAGAATCGCAAGCGGTTGCTATAACTCGATGTAACCGAAGGGTTCAAATCGGTTGCACCAAGATTAAAACCTAGATCAACTTAATGAACTCGGTATGAACGAATGGGATGGATCGGTCAGACCGAAATGCACTAAGAGGTTTTGGAAATTTAGCCCTTGACGGATCGGTGACTCCGAGTGCTCCTCACCCGGAGGGTCCGAATTTGACTTGTTCAAACTTTGTGATGTAGCATGAATAGAGTTTGAGACGAGAAAAGCATAGATAGCTAGAGGGAGTTCTTAGGCCTTCTTGCCCATCCATTTGGCAAAAAGAAAAGCCAAACAAACAAAGCAACAAATGGATGTCCTCGAATGGAAAAAATATGCAACCAACATGCTCACACAATAAGATAGCAAATAAAATATGTGATAAAGCATGCACAAACACTCTAGCATCTATCAAGCAATTGGCGATGACTAGGTCATCTATATATGAGTATATTGACTGAGGAGTCAAATGAGAACATTTGATCATAGGTCATACTCATCGTTTAAGCACAAGTGGGGTTATCACTTTTACATAAAGCATTGTTGTGTTCACACCATTAGAGTTGCTTTAGCACAATTCTTAGAGCAAAGCTCCCCCTAGATGTGATATCCCCCCTAAGAGGGATGAACTAACCTTGGGTTTTGTCGATGATGACTTCATGTAGGTGTTGAAGATGTAGATGCTCAATGTTGATGTAGATCATTTGGAGCAATCCATTGGAGTGAGTTGCACTTTCAATACCTACATGGGTTAGTCCCACAAGGAACATACAAGGATATCCATAGACATAGAGTGAAAACACACATGATGTTGTCCATTAAAGCATTAGGTTACATTCCCTTGTCTTACCAACAAGAGGGTTTGTGACTCCATGAACTAGTGCAAGATGTGGAAGTTTATTGCACTTGTCCTTGCCAAAAAGAATATGAGTGATGTATGTTGGTGGAGTCACCCTCAAGAACTCTCTAGTTCTTCTTCTTTGGGATCCATCGCTAAAGATCCAAAAAAGAGCTGACCGACCAGCTCATTGGTCGCTAATCCTGAAAACAATTTGCTAAAGAACCGAAAAACAATTATGCACCACTGCCATACAACAAAGAGCTGCCCGACCCGACCCTTGTTCCCCAATCCAGAAAACTGTTTGATCCAGAAAAAAATTGCCCAAACCGACCCTTCCTCACCCAATCCAGATGACCTGCAGTTATAAAGAAAATCCGGACGACCTGGCCTTCCCGCGCGCTACCGACGTCTCCCACCACACAAACCTCCCTGCGGGTACCGCCTCTGGCGCCCAGGAACCCATTGCCACCGCTTCCTGCTAGGCCATTCACTGGTGTCAAGCTTTCCCGTCGCTATCGGCTCACACGTGCCCATCCACCATATCAAGGGCCTCATGCGCCGAGCTTCCCTGGACTCTGAGCGCTGCTGCCTCCAGCCACCTGCGAGCCTCCACCAGACCACCCCGTCGCTGCTGATCCATTGTGCCTCCACTAGAATAACTACATATATCAAAGCTGCTGGAGGCTTCAGTCCACACCGCCTAAATAAACCATAAATGACAAACACCAAAGTCCTAATTATTGAAAAATTTACATCACAAAATGCAGCCAGATCCCAGGCGGATCCAAGGTTGGAGTGGATACGAGTGGGGGGCAGGGGGTTGAGATATTACCGGTTGGGTGAACTCAATCATAAGAAGGCGCCCTTGACCTTGGACCCGCGGAGTGCCTCGAGGGCAGTCCGACACTTGGTGATGGAGCGGAAAATGATGAAGGCGTAGCTGCGGTACCCGACGCACATGATGACGCAGTTGAGTGCCTTGTGCGGGGCAAAGGACACCACGACGCCGTCCTCGCCCGCGTGCGTAGGCAGGTTGCCGACCCACAACGCGTTCTTCTAGTGGGTGGCAACTTGCGTGGCAGCGACGGCGGCTGCACCCCTAACACCGGCGGGCTCCGATTCCTTCAAGGGTGAGGCCAATGGCCTGGTGGCCTCCATGGCCCTGGAGGGCTCTGTAGACAGTGGATCCAATGACATCCATGGTAGAGGGGATAAGGGTAGGGAGAGGTCAGCAGGAGCTAGGGTTAGTATGTGGGGATTTAGGCTGTCTGTCACGGGGAATGGAACCGAGTGAGGAAACTATCCCGTGCGCCGGACTGTATATACTACGGGCGGGGCTACGCTGAGTCCGTGGGCGGCACCTTTTCTATCCGCGCTTCAACATCATCCAGACACCTATTCCCATCACCGGAACACAAAAAAAAAACAATCCCATCACCAAGAATTGTTAAGTGTGACCTTCTCAAAACAAGCAAGTTTACCCAGCACATAGTTCAAACTTTTCATTACGCCTTAATAACCAAGGGAAAATATCTTATTCATAATCCAAGGTTGCATCGCCTCAATCTATCTAGCAAAATAAACACAAAGAAATAGAAACATATGTAGTTAGTCGTTATCTTATTTCTCGGGAGACATGACTTTGGGGCCCGCCCACCGCAACCTCTCGCAACCATATCCTCTCCCCATGACATATTCTTGTCCACGTGTTCCATATGGGGCCGCACTCATACGTATTACCGTGAGGGGTGGGGTGGGGGCAGAGGGACGATCATAGTCGGCTCGAACCCGATTATCCTTCGCTTGGGAAAAATACTCACAACATGAACTTCATAGAAACCTTTTAATTTATTTCGTGGAGTTAGTTAGTAATTACTTTCCGACTTAAATACATCTCAAAAAGAAGGAATGCATACAATATCTCATTTGCATAATATACTTCACTACCAAAAATAGAATAAAGTAAATGACCCTTATGAAAGAGAGTGTCTCTACAGAAACACAAATAATCATAAGTTTATGTAAGTGTGGTTACAACATTTCTATACATCATACAAGCAGGCACATTGTTGTTTATGTTATTGTTTTATTACTCATATTTCATCAACCCATATGGATTTGAACAGTATCCCTCCAAACTATATGGCGAAGAGGAATATAAAATATGTCCCATTCACGACTTTATAGGTAGAAATGGCATCTTCCAGCTACTCAGAGTCGATGTATGCAAAAGTTTGACCAATGGAGAATTCAACACCTTCAATCTTCAATCCTTTGAAACTCTTCGTCTGCCTCCTGCTTTGAAATAGATGAACTAATTCCTCCAACACTTAGGTTCCTAATAGCTTTATCATGTAAAACCCAATCAAAGAACAAATGCCATAAGGAGGGATACTATTTCTGTAGTGAAATAGATGAATATAATCCTCATACAAGTAGTCCTAGCAACAAAAAACTATGAGATAGCTATGAATGGTCTAACTTAAAGTGAAATAGATCAAAGATAAAATGCACTTCATATTTATATCAAATCACAGCCTGAATAACAGCAAATTGTGTCACTTGTGCACAACTCATTACACAACATTAGCACATGAATGGAGCAATTTCACTCAAGAAATAAACAACTATGACTAACCAAGGATTATTCTGTATTAGTGCATCATTCCTAATTAGTAAATCATTCAAACTTAAATCAGAGCGTACCATAGTTACTAGATATTGTATGCATCTCTATATGTCGTGAGTGGGGCAGGGATGGCCTTGCCGTGTGGGTGGGCCATCTGATTATGCCACCATGAGAAAAATAATCGCAAAACATGGCCTTCATATACACCTTTTAATTTAATTCAAGGAGTTGGTTAGTAATAACTTTCCCTCTTAAATACGTTTAAAAAAGAAGGAATGCATACAATATCTCAGTGGCATAATATACTTCACTACAAAACATAGAAATACTTTAAATGACCCTAATAAAAGAAAGTGTCTCTACCACAACACAAATAATCATAAGTTTATGTATCTGTGGTTCATGCTTCTGCCCGTCCGTCCCGACCCTAATAAAAGAAAGTGTCTCTACCACAACACAAATGACCACAATATACTTCACTACCACAACACATTCTTGAACACTGATAAATGGATCTGTGCTTCTGCTGTTCGTCCTGACTTTGCCCCTGAAGTTGCAAACAATTACCCACCACTACCATCCATAAGTGGTAGAAAATGATGCGCTAAAGATCCGAAGAAAAAAAGAGCTCCCCGAACTGACCCTTTTTCCCCAATCCGAAAAACTATTTGCTACATGTCCGGAAAAACAATCCATAAGTCGTAGAAAATGATTCACTAAAGATCAAGGTTAAAAAAAGCTACCCGACCCGGCAGAAGACCCTCAGTGCCTGCCCTTACATGGTATAAGGGTCGATGCCAGCATCTAGCCTCACCCTTTTATCTTCTCTCGGATCAAGTGCACTATGAGCAGAATGTCCAGACAACAAAGATGAGCCAGCTTCAGGTGCTGGAAGGATACTCCCAGTGATTGGCATTGCACCATAGTCCACTTATCTTGACCTTCCACGTCGAGGATCATACCCTTGTGATGTGCCATGACTACTGCGACCAGCACCCAAATAATCACATGCGGCATGTGGACTATCATTGTACATCTCCGATCTAGGGAACTCAACAAGCGATGTTATGTTATAAAGCCCACTGCTGGAGAAAAGAACATGAATCCTTGTATTATTGAAAAGACGCCCATCTAGAAGATTCTTAGCATTAGAAGCTCCTTCAATGGTTGCAAACTCCACAAAAGCATACAGCCTTTCTGGAAAAGCTTTGATGTCTGTAACCAAACCTTGTGCTACCATACCCCGCCTTAGTGCCTCCTCGTTAACTTTATGTGTATTGGGTAAGCCCACCTGGAGAACATTGGTAGGAATTTTTGCCTCTCTCATTCGTACTCTAGCAGAACCCTGACAAACAGAACATGATATGATAGTAAGCAACCCACAGATCAAAGAGGACAGTACAACTACAAGAACCAAGAGAAGTAAATAGCAGTACCTTTGCATGCCAACTCACGTTTCACCAGGTGGCTATGATCCTCTACTGTTGAAGTTGCCTGCTTCTGACCTTTCCTATCAAAATCAATACAAATAACTAAATAATAAGACATCGTCCCTTGAAAAACTGCAGCCTAGAAGCTCTCCACAAACTCAGTCAACAATAATAGATGCATACCGCTCTCCCTCTGGACCTTCGGAAATCAACACACAATTCCTTGCCCCCTAAATCTTTCCAAATTTTTGAAACTCCCCCTCTACATCCTGCGTTGAGATAGACGGACTAATTCCTCCAACCCATAGGTTCCTAACATCTCTGGCTTGTAATAACCAATCAACAAACAAAAGTAAACATCATGAGGGCATAAATCTTTAGACAACACCAACATAGCAATTTCACCCTAGAACAAGGAACAATCACCAATCTAGGAGTATTTCTATACCTATTAATAAAGGATAATGTTCAAAAAATGGAAGGCCACAACATAGAACAATGGGCGCTTAAGCGCGCTTGAGTGATTTTTCAAACTTGTCAAGAATTTGACTGTTTTGATTAGTATGCACAGGAAAATATGAAACATGGCACACGGGTAGTTGAAGTAGCATCTAAAATGACCTTCATGACATAGCAAATACACATCAGGTTCACACAGCAAGCAAAATGACAACTAAAATGTTGTTCAGTTCAAATAGACATAGCCAAATTCAGATCATCTTTCCATGATTTGCCCAGAATCTAAAGGAAACAACTCCCGTACAGACCCTAATAATAACATAAATGGCATACTGCCATTATTGCGCAAGCAGCTAAGCAGAAGCAGTTCAAAAATAGCCAAATTCTGGCCAAAATTATCAAATATGCTTAATCTACCACTTAGGGCCAAAGCGAAGCGTTTTTCCATTGCTCAGCGCTTAATAGTCGCTTAGCAATGCTTTTCTTGAACACTGATAGAGATATTTGTGTTTCTACATGTCTGTCCAGACCTTCCTTGCCCTGAAGTTGCAATCAATTACCCACCACTGCCATCCATAAGTGGTAGAGAATGATTTGCTAAAGATCCAGGAAAAAAATAGTTGCCCGAACTGACCCTTGTTCCCCAATTCGAAAAATGATTTGCTAACCGAAAAAACAATCCATAAGTGGTAGAAAATGATTCGCTAAAGATCAAGGTTTAAAAAAAAGCTGCCTGCCTGACCCTTGTTCCCCAATCCGGAAAACGATCCGCTGAAGATCCGGAAGAACAATTACCCACCAATGCCATCCATAAGTGGTAGTAGAGAACGATTCGCTAAAGATCATGAAAAAAAGAGTTGCACGAACTGACCGTTGTTCCCCAATCTGGAAAACGATTTGCTAAAGATCTGGAAAAAATGCCCAACCCAACTCTTCTTCCCCCAATCTAGATGACCCACGGTTAGAAAGAAAATCCGGACAACCCGACCTCCCTGTGCACCGCCGGCGTTTCCCTGGCGGCCACCTTCGCCGAGGAACCCACTGCCACCGCTTCGTTCTAGGTCATTTACCGATTTTGTTTGAACTTGTTGCATGCTAGGCGGGTTAAAAATGGAAATGTTTACATGGATTCGATGGGTGTTCGAATGGGCCGGGTCACCCATCGGGTGTGGGCATGGGTCATCCATCAAACCCAGGGGTTGGGTCATGGGTCGTGGTTGACCCGGTTAGCTATTCGGGCATGTGTTTGGTAGAGGTCGGCCCGCTAAAACCCGACCCGATTACCAGCCTGACTCAAGGGCCTCGCCCGCCGCGCTCCCGTGGACCTTGAGCGCCGCCATCCCCCAGCCACCTCATGCCTCTTCTAGGCCACCCCGTCACCGCAGATCTCGTGTGCCGCCGCTCGAATAATTACATATATCAAAGCTGCTGGAGGCCTCATCCCACACCGCCTAAAGAAACTACAAATCAAAAGCATTGAAGTCCTAATTACCGAAAAATTGACATCGCGAACTGCAGCTAGATCCCGGGGGGGATCCAAGGTGGGAGTGGAACCTAGTGGGGAGAAGGAGGGGGTGAGAAGTTACTGACCATGTGTACTCGACCCAGATGAATGCGCTCTTGACCTTGGACCCGCGGAGCGCCTCGAGGGCGGCTCGGGGCTCGGCGACAAAGCGGAAAACGACGAACACGTAGCTGCGGGAGCCGGCGCGTGTGGTGACACAATCGAGTGCCTCGTGCGTTGCGAAGGCCGCCATGACGTCTTCCTCGCTTGTGTGCGTGGGCAGGATGTCGACCCACAAGGCGTTCTTCTCGTGGGCGGCCCCTAGCACGGCGCCGGCGGCGCCCTAGTGCCGGAAGGCTTCGACTCCTTCGACGGGGAGGCCGACAGCCTCGCGGCCTCAGAGGGCCCCGCGGGCGGCGGGTCCAACGAAATCGGTGGTGGCGGGGACTAGGGCAGGGAGAGATCGCCAGGAGCTAGGTTCTGGATGTGGGGATTCGGGCTGTCTGGGATGGGGAATGAAATGGGGTATGGGGAACCGGCCCGCAGGTCGGACCGTATATACTGCGGGCGGGGCAGGGACGGCTGCACACCGATTTTATCCCTGCTTCAGTATATCATCCAGCAAGGCACCTATTCCCATCACCGCTCAAAAAAGGAAAATGTTTCAAAATAGTCGGATGATTTATTGACTTTGTATGCCGTAGTCGGCCCCGTCCGATCTTACGCGATCGTGTGACGGGAGAGCCTGTGTGTCCGCACGCGAAGCTAGCCCATCTATAGTCGAGTTCGTGATTTGTGCTTGCGTCCCCGTGACTGCCTTTTTCTAAAGGATCCTTCTTACACTTACTTCACACGCAATGATTTCCCAGGTAGTTATACGTGCGATTGTACAAATACTAGAACGTCGTACGGTTGATCATGGGTGCTGCTTTCATTTGGTATTAGGAAGTTGATGAAGTCAATGTTGCGCACACCACACCACGCCTCCTCACATGCAATCCTTGACGCTGCCGCTGATGAAGCCATGTATCTAGGGTAGGGTCATAGGCCTGACCTAGATACCCTCCCCTAGGACTTCACCCTAAAACGAAAAGCAATTGAAGAGGAGTCATCATCCACTCGACCATAAGGCATTCCATTCGGAAGACTCGAAGTCACTCGGCCATGGAGACTGTCACTCGACCGCCAGAAGATCTAAAGCAACTCCGCACTGCAACGGTCGGACATTACATCATAGCTTTAATGGTCATTATGTCTCTTTATTACTAGCATTACCAGTAACGCCCCCCTCTTGATGTACCTTAAATTCCTTGTAACGTGGGCTGGCTGGGGTCCTGGCGCACTCTATATAAGCCATCCCCTCCACATGCACAAAGGTTCGCACCCCTGTAAACACACATACGCATAATCCAGTCGACCGCCTCCGGGCTCCGAGACGTAGGGCTATTACTTCTTCTGAGAAGGGCCTGAACTCGTAAAACTCGTGTGTACAACTTCGCCATAGCTAGGATCTTGCCTCTCCATACTACCCCCTATTCTACTGCCAGTCTTAGTACCACGACAGTTGGCGCCCTATGTGGGGCAGGTGTCTTAGCGACTTGTTGGAGAAGTTGCAATTTTTCCGATCCCCATCATCATGGTTTCTGGCGGAGGATTGGCCGAGGGCTGCGAAATCCGTCTCGGCGCGCTCGTGTTCGTCGCTGACCACTCCGCTTGGCTCCAAGAGGCTCCACTCGACGTCGAGGCGCTCCCCGTCCGCGGGCCAACGCACTTTCGCGCGTGCGTCCGCGGCGTCCTTCTGCGGCAGCCGTCGACTCAGTATCGGTCGGCTCATGTGGCGTCCTCGCTCCCTGCTGCTCGCCGGCGCAAGCGTTCCGGTCGGTCGCGACTCCAGCGGTGGGTGAGGCACGCGGTGGCTCGCCAGTCGGCCACCCCACAAGTTGCGGCAATCGAGCCCGACGAAACTCTCTACGGCCTGTTCGACCTGTCGGCTGGCTCCGTCGAGACTGCATCTGAGTGCGACAACAGCGACCCCGCGGCGGAAGTCTTGATGGTCAACGGACCGCGCAGTCCTCCTGGCTTCCCCCGCGACGACGGTGGCGATGGCGGAGGCGATCCGTCGCATGTCGATGAGGAGTACCGCCCCGAGCCCCTCTCTTCGCAGCAGAGGGAGGAACTTCGTCGCCGTAACATGGATGCGCTTCACACTCCTATGGTTGGAGAAATCCCCGAGGCCCGGGCCTTGGAGGAGGCGCGCCTGGCCAACTTGGCTGAGCGCACTCGACTGGAGAACCTCCAGCATGCACTCGACGAGCGTGCTCGGCAGCGGATTCCCGAGTCCAGTCGATGACAACTTTTTCCGCCTCCAACTCAGGTATACCGAACTCCGATTCAGAATCTCACAGCTGCGGCCCGAATAGCAGAGTCGATTCAGCCCTCCTAGTCAGAAGCTGGCAGAGGTTTGATGCAGATCCGGGCTTTACTCCGGGAAGCGGGAGAACAAAACACAACAGTATCTCAGTCGCGGAATAGGATCCATAGCAGATCTGTGATAGCAGACACAGTCCAGTCGGCTCACAGCCTAAGATCGCCCCCGAGGCGTGAGGGACGTGGAGACCAACGAGATCAGTACAGAAACCGTGAGCAGTAGGATCACCGACTCGACCACGATGATCGTCATCAAGTGCCCACGCCTCCCCAAGGAGTGGGTCATACGTGCCTCGGCAGCACGATGACAGACACCCTCACAGTGGTGGGCGAAGGATTCCAGTCGACCCCCGAGAGCTGGGCTTTGATGCGAGATCTATTCTCGTTCAGGGTCTGGTTGACAGGAACAGAGCTCACAGAGAAGGTCATGATAGAGATTATCCGACCGGCAGCAGAGTGCATGTCTCAGGTCCAGAGTGTTTCAACAGAGCCATCAGGGCTGCAGTGATTCCTCCCAACTTCAGGTTGGCGACTGGAGTCAGCAAGTTCACTAGTGAGTCCAAGCCTGACACTTGGCTTGAGGACTACCAAGTGGCTGTTCAGATCGGTGGCGGCAATGACGAAGTGGCCATGAAGCACCTTCCTCTGATGTTGCAGGGCTCGGCCAGAGCGTGGTTGAATCAGTTAGCACCTGGCGGCATATATAGTTGGGAGGAATTTGCCCGAGTGTTTGTTAGAACCTTTGAAGGTACATGCAAACGACCAGCAGGGTTAACAGAGCTGCAATCCTGCGTGCAGAAGCCGAATGAAACCTTGAGGGATTATATCCAGAGATGGATCACGTTGCACCACACGGTGGAGAATGTGTCAGATCACCAAGCAGTTTGTGCCTTCAAGGAAGGTGTCAAGTATCGAGAATTGAACCTGAAGTTCGGTCGGACCGGGGATATGTCTCTGAGTCGGATGATGGAAATTGCCACCAAGTATGCTAATGGTGAAGAGGAGGATTGGCTCCGGAGTGGCAAGCACAAAACAGTCGCCCAAGAAACCGAAGGAGGGAACTCCAGTCGGAAGCAGAAGCGCAAAGCCGAGCCAGCTGCTCCTGGTGAAGCCTTAGCCGTGACTCAAGGAAAGTTCAAGGGGAAGCCCAAAGGGCCGTGGAATCCCAAGAAAGTGAAAGATCAAGATGGAAATGATGTGTTGGATTTACCATGCCACATTCACACCAAAAAAGATGAAGAGGGTAATCTCATTTACCCTAAACATACCACTCGACAGTGTCGGCTCCTGATCCAGCAGTTCTGAGAGAAACAGCCCAAGGAAAAGGAAAAGGAGTCGGACAAGGGTGAGGATAAGGAAGAAGATGATGATGGTTTTCCCAACGTCAATTCCACTTTGATGATTTTTGCTGATGTCGAGAGCAAAAGTCGACTGAAAGTCATTAACAGAGAAGTGAACATGGTCGCTCCGGCGACACCCAGTTATTTGAAGTGGTCTCAGACTGCTATTACGTTCGACCAGTCTGATCACCCAGCGCGTATAGCCACCCCTGGGAGGCAAGCGTTGGTGGTCGACCCAGTTGTTGAAGGCACTCGGCTGACTAAGGTGTTGATGGATGGTAGCAGTGGCCTGAATATACTTTATGCTGAAACCCTGAAAGGGATGGGCATTCCGATGTCCAAACTCAGTGAAAGCAATATGAGTTTCCATGGGGTTATACCTAGCAAGAAGGCTGAATCACTCGGCCAGATCGCCCTCGATGTGGTTTTCGGTGATCCCAAGAATTACCGCAAGGAAAAGTTGACGTTTGAAGTCGTGGATTTCCAGAGTGCTTATCATGCTATTCTGGGTAGGCCTGCTTATGCACGTTTTATGGCTCGACCATGTTATGTGTACCTCAAATTGAAGATGCCTGGTCCCAGAGGAGTGATCACTATCACTGGCAATCGGCAGAAGGCAGAAGAGTGCTTCCAGAAGGGCTCAAACATCGCTGATGCACAAATGGCAGTAGTAGAATTGCAAGAGTATCAGAAAAATGCAGATCCGAGTGATTTGCTACGAGCCAAGAAGCCTGCCACAGACTCTGCATTTCAGTCGTCTGGTGAAACGAAGCCGATTCATATTCACCCGACCGATCCCAATGCTGCTCCGACTCACATTTCGACAACACTCGAATCCAAATAGGAAGAAGCGCTCATCCAGTTCCTCCGTGAGAACTGGGACATCTTTGCATGTAAACCTTCTGACATGCCGGGTGTTCCCAGGGGGCTGGCTGAGCACCGTTTGCGAGTCGACCCAAAAGTGAAACCAGTCAAGGAACATCTTCGACGGTCCGCTGTACATAAGAGAAAAGCAATTGGTGAAGAAGTGGCTCGGCTCCTGGCAGCTGAGTTTATCCGAGAGATTTACCACTCCGAGTGGCTCGCCAATGTTGTCACGGTCCCTAAGAAGGACGACTCACTTCGCATGTGCATTGACTTCAAACATATCAATCGGGCCTGCCCGAAAGATCATTTTCCTCTCCCCCGCATCGACCAAATAGCTGACTCGACTGTGGGGTGTGAGCGCTTGTCCTTTTTGGACGCCTATTCCGGGTATCATCAGATCCGACTGTATGGACCCGATGAGATAAAAACAGCTTTCATCACTCCATTCGGGTGCTTCTGTTATGTCACCATGGCATTCGGCCTGAAGAACGCTGGAGCCACATTCATGAGGATGATTCAGAAGTGTTTGCTCACTCAAATAAGTCGGAATATGGAAGCATGCATGGATGAGATTGTGGTCAAGTCAAGTAAGGGTTCCGACCTGCTGGCTGACCTTGCTGAAACTTTTGCCAACTTCAGAAGGTATGATATCAAGCTTAATCCATCAAAGTGCACATTCGGAGTTCCTGGCGGAAAATTACTCGGCTTCCTCGTTCCCGAATGAGGGATCGACGCTAACCCAGAGAAAGTTGCTGCTATACTCCGGATGAAACGCCCTATGCGTGTGCACGATGTCCAGAAGCTTACTGGTTGTTTAGCCGCCTTAAGTCGATTCATTTCTCGCCTCGGTGAAAAGGCATTGCCTCTTTACCGACTGATGAAGAAGTCTGATAAGTTCGAGTGGACTCCTGAAGCTGATGCAGCGTTTGTAGAGCTCAAAGCCCTGCTTTCCACCCAGCCGGTGCTTGCTGCCCCAATCAGCAAAGAGCCTTTACTGCTTTACATTGCAGCCACTGGACAAGTTGTGAGTACAGTACTTACGGTCGAGCGGGAAGAAGAAGGAAAAGCTTATAAAGTTCAGCACCCAGTATATTATGTTTCTGAAGTTCTGACTCCATCAAAGCAAAGATATCCACATTATCAGAAGCTTGTTTATGGGATTTACATGACCACGAAGAAGGTTGCACACTATTTCTCTGACCACTCCATTACAGTCGTCAGCAACGCTCCATTATCAGAGATTCTGAACAACAGAGATGCAACTGGTCGAGTGGCAAAGTGGGTGATTGAACTCCTTCCCTTGGATATCAAGTTTGAGGCAAAGAAATCTATCAAGTCCCAAGCAATAGCAGATTTCCTCGCGAGTGGATCAAACAGCAACTGCCGACTCAAGTCCATTCGGAGCACTGGACCATGTTCTTTGATGGCTCCAAGATGCTGAATGGTTCCGGCGCTGGGGTAGTACTGATATCCCCCCGAGGAGACAAGCTCAGATATGTTCTCCATATTCACTTTGATTCCTCCAATAACGAAGCTGAATATGAAGCACTCTTATATGGGTTATGTATGGCCATTTCACTCGGTGTCCGTCGCCTCATGGTCTACGGCGACTCAGATTTGGTAGTCAATCAAGTGATGAAAGAGTGGGACGTCAGAAGCCCAGCTATGACTGGTTACTGTAATGCAGTGAGGAAGTTGGAAAATAAGTTTGAGGGGTTAGAACTCCATCATATACCCCGACTGAAAAATCAAGCAGCTGATGATTTGGCAAAGATAGGTTCCAAGAGGGAAGCCATTCCCAACAATGTGTTTTTGGAACACATTCATACACCTTCAGTTCAAGAAGATCCTTTCACTAAAGAGCCCCCGCAGCCTAAGAGTGCCACAGATCCGACTGAAGTCGAAGTCCCAGCCGTGGTCGACTTGATCATGGAGGTTTTGGTCATCACCCCCGACTGGACAGTGCCATACATCACGTATATCCTTAGGAGAGAACTCCCAGAGGATGAAGAGGAGGCTCGATAGATCGTCCTCGATCCAAAGCCTTTACTGTGATAAGAGGACAACTATTCAGAGAAAGTGTAACTGGAGTCAGCCAGAAATGCATAACACCAGAAGAAGGTCGAGTGATCCTCAACGACATCCACTTGGGGACCTGTGGCCACCATGCGTCCTCTCGGACCATTGTGGCCAAAGCATACCGAGATGGATTTTATTGGCCACGAGCAAATGAAATGGCAAAAGATATAGTCGACAAATGTGAAGGCTGCCAGTTTTACTCCAACATGTCCCACAAGCCTGCATCAACCCTGAAAACCATTCCACTCGTCCGGCCCTTTGCTGTTTGGGGGTTAGATATGGTTGGACCCCTGAGGACTGGTAGGAGCGGCTTCACTCATGTGCTTGTAGCAGTCGACAAGTTTACCAAATGGATTGAAGCCAAGCCCATCAAGAATCTTGAAGCCAGTACTGCCGTCAGCTTCATCAAAGAGTTAACATTCAGATATGGGGTTCCGCACAGCATCATCACTGACAACGGGTCGAACTTCGATTCTGATGAGTTCAGAGCCTTCTGTGCTTCCCAAGGCACTCGAGTCGACTATGCTTCAGTCGCCCACCCCCAGTCGAATGGACAAGCAGAAAGAGCAAATGGCTTGATTCTCAAAGGACTGAAACCTCGATTGATGCGTGATCTCAAGCATGCAGCAGGCGCCTGGGTCGATGAACTTCTATCAGTTCTTTGGGGATTGAGGACAACTCCCAATCGGTCGACTGGCCGAACTCCATTCTTCTTGGTCTATGGAGCTGAAGCTGTTCTACCGAGTGACTTGCTTCACAATGCACCCCGAGTCGAGCTTTTCTCTGAAGATGAAGCAGAACAGGCCCGGCAAGACGCAGTTGATCTCCTAGAAGAGGAAAGAGAGATGGCCTTAATCCGGTCGACAATTTATCAGCAAGACTTGCGTCGATTCCATGCCAGAAACGTGAGAGGTCGAGAATTTCAAGAGGGAGACTTGGTTCTTCGAGTGGATCAGCGGAAACCACACAAGCTCGCCCCTGATTCGAAAGGTCCCTTCATCGTCACCAGAGTGCTCCACAATGGGGCATACCATCTTTACAATGTCAAACATCAGAAAGATGAGCCGCTCGCTTGGAATGCGGAACTGCTCCGTCCCTTTTATACTTAAGCACTCAGTCTGTTGAAATGTAATAAGAAGTACCTTAGTAGTTTGTTTATCAAAGACAAGAGTTTTATAGTCTTCTAAAAATGATTGTCATTGCTTATATTTGTGTCTGAAATCCCCCAGTGGGTGGCTTAGCTGCGAATCCGTTTCGCCTAAGTTTAAAAAAATCCTACCGAGTGGTGAGCAAGCCTCCCACTCGGGGGCTTAGCTGCGAATCCGTTTCGCCTAAGTTAAAAAAATCCTACCGAGTGGAGAGCAACCCTCTCACTCGGGGGCTTAGCTGCAGTCCAGTACTCGCCTAAGTTTAAAAAATCCTACCGAGTGGAGAGCAACCCTCTCACCCGGGGGCTTAGCTGCAGTCCAGTACTCGCCTAAGTTTAAAAAATCCTACCGAGTGGAGAGCAACCCTCTCACTCGGGGGCTTAGCTGCAGTCCAGTACTCGCCTAAGTTTAAAAAACCCTACTGAGTCGTGAGCAAGCCTCTCACTCGGGGGCTTAGCTGCAGTCCAGTACTCGCCTAAGTTTAAAAAATCCTACGAGTGGAGAAAACCCTCCCACTCGAGGGCTTAGCTGCAGTCCAGTACTCGCCTAAGTTTAAAAAATCCTACCGAGTGGAGAAAACCCTCCCACTCGGGGGCTTAGTTGCAGTCCAGTACTCGCCTAAGTTTAAAAAATCCTACCGAGTGGTGAGCAACCCTCCCACTCGGGGGCTTAGCTGCAGTCCAGTACTCGCCTAAGTTTAAAAAATCCTACCGAGTGGTGAGCAACCCTCCCACTCGGGGGCTTAGCTGCAGTCCAATACTCGCCTAAGTTTAAAAAATCCTACCGAGTGGTGAGCAAGCCTCCCACTGGGGGCTTAGCTGCAGTCCAGTACTCGCCTAAGTTTAAAAAATCCTACCGAGTGGTGAGCAACCCTCCCACTCGGGGGCTTAGCTGCAGTCCAATACTCGCCTAAGTTTAAAAAATCCTACCGAGTGGTGAGCAAGCCTCTCACTCGGGGGCTTAGCTGCAGTCCAGTACTCGCCTAAGTTTAAAAAATCCTACCGAGTGGTGAGCAAGCCTCTCACTCGGGGGCTTAGCTGCAGTCCAGCACTCGCCTAAGTTTGTAACACACCCATATCTGCAAGGACGACGAGGTGCAGGTCGACTGCAACCTTCTCCTTTGGAGCTGCGCCACAAGTACAACGTGCGCTCCATCCCGATTCGCAAGGACGACGAGGTGCAGGTCGATTGCAACCTTCTCCTTCGGAGCCGCACCACAAGTACAATGTGCGCTCCATCCCGATCCGGAAGGACGACGAGGTGCAGGTCGACTGCAACCTTCTCCTTCGGAGCCGCGCCACAAGTACAACGTGCGCTCCATCCCGATCCGCAAGGACGACGAGGTGCAGGTCGACTGCAACCTTCTCCTTCGGAGCTGTGCCACAAGTACAACGTGTGCTCCATCTCGATCCGCAAGGACGATGAGGTGCAGGTCGACTAGAACCTCCTCCTCAGAGTTGCATCGCAAGTACAAAAATGTTCCGAGTGAAGAATAAATTCCACTCGAAGGCAAGCACAAGCATATTCGGAGATAAACCAAATCCAGATGAATCCTAAGGTTCCGACCGCGGATTAAAGTACTCGGGCATCAAGCCCGAAGGAGTTTAACGGTTACAAAAATCACTCGGCATCCCGAGGCATATTTAAGGTGGAGCATAAAAGTTTGTTCACTCCGCAGGAGGAGGGCTGGCAGGCTCGACGAATTCGTCCAGGTCAATTCCGTCGGCAATCCGAGTGACGAACCAAAGACAGGGCCACATCAGCGCCGCACCGGGCAGAAGACTTCTTCCATTCTTGCACTCGACCGGGAATCTCATTAAGTTGAGTCATCAGAGACTTGAGGTCATTCTGGAGTGTTGCCCCTGGCCAGAGTGCTGTGTCGATCCGCGACATCGCGACCTTCAGTCGAGCAAGGTAATCAACAACACCAGCAACACAAGATTCCAATCGGAGTACATTCATGGCAGCCTCGTCCTTCACCGGAGAATGGATGGGGTCCAAGCTTGTCTCAACTCGCCCAGTCTCTTCCTCGAAGTTCCGGCAAAATTCTACACGTACAATTCAAAGATGAGTCAGCGGTTGTATATCGAGTCGACAATGACAAGTCAGTCGGTTCAAAGAAAATACCTTCAAGCATGACGAACAGCTTCTTGGCAAGACCTCCCAGATAATTCTCCAGATCGTCCCTCTTGCGAGCAATGCCTTCCATTTTATTGTTCAGATTGTTCTTGTCCTTCTTCAAACGGGTCGCTTCCTTGTTGGCTTCATCAAGGGCAGTTTTCTACTTGGCGTTTTCTTCCTCCAGTTTGCCGATTGAAGCTAGCTTCTGTTCGGCGAGTGCAGTGTTCTCGTCGGCTGCTTTCTGGGCAGCCGCAAGATCTTGGTCCTTTTTCACCAAAGCTTGATTCATTTTCTCTGAAGGAAACAACGCTCGGTTCAGAAAAAGTAAAATAGAACCTGGTACAAAGACAAACCAGTCGGCAAGCTTTCTCTTACCAGCAGCTTCATCCTTGGCCTTCTGCAGATTTGTCTTGGCCAGTTCCAGATCGAGGTTGAGCTGAATCTGTTTTTTCTCCAATTCAGCAAAATGAACTCCGAGTTCACAAGATTTCTGTAATCAAGGGACAGTCAATCGACAGATGGAAAGGTCAGTTACTTCAGAACAATAGTTCGATAAATTAAAGTTGTTTTCAGACTGTAGTCGACTGCCCGCAGTCAACCACGGTCTCAGGGACTACACCCAGTGGGTGCACTTAGCGTGCCCCCACTGATCCAGTTTCCACCCGACGTGGAATGTCCAGGCCGAATGCAAAAAAAGAGAGAGAATAAGATCTATGACCATAGTCGACTGCCCGTAGTCGACCTCGGTCTCGGGGACTACACCCAGTGGGTGCACTTAGCGTGGCCCCACTGATCCAGTTTCCACTCGACGTGGTCCGTCCAGACCGAGTGGAAAATTCCGATTCTCAGACCACAGTCGACTGCCCGTAGTCAACTATGGTCTCGAGGACTACACCCAGTGGGTGAAGGAAATATGCCCTAGAGGCAATAATAAAGTTATTATTTATTTCCTTATATCATGATAAATGTTTATTATTCATGCTAGAATTGTATTAACCGGAAACATGATACATGTGTGAATACATTGACAAACAGAGTGTCACCAGTATGCCTCTACTTGACTAGCTCGTTGATCAAAGATGGTTATGTTTCCTAGCCATAGACATGAGTTGTCATTTGATTAACGGGATCACATCATTAGGAGAATGATGTGATTGACTTGACCCATTCCGTTAGCTTAGCACTCGATCGTTTAGTATGTTGCTATTGCTTTCTTCATGACTTATACATGTTCCTATGACTATGAGATTATGCAACTCCCGTTTACCGGAGGAACACTTTGTGTGCTACCAAACATCACAACGTAACTGGGTGATTATAAAGGTGCTCTACAGGTGCTTCCAAAGGTACTTGTTGGGTTGGCGTATTTCGAGATTAGGATTTGTCACTCCGATTGTCGGAGAGGTATCTCTGGGCCCACTCAGTAATGCACATCACTATAAGCCTTGCAAGCATTGTAACTAATGAGTTAGTTGCAGGATGATGTATTACGGAACGAGTAAAGAGACTTGCCGGTAACGAGATTGAACTAGGTATTGAGATACCGACGATCGAATCTCGGGCAAGTAACATACCAGTGACAAAGGGAACAACGTAAGTTGTTATGTGGTTTGACCGATAAAGATCTTCGTAGAATATGTGGGAGCCAATATGAGCATCCAGGTTCTGCTATTGGTTATTGACCGGAGACGTGTCTCGATCATGTCTACATAGTTCTCGAACCCGTAGGGTCCGCACGCTTAAAGTTAGATGACGGTTAAATTACGAGTTTATGTGTTTTGATGTACCGAAGGAGTTCGGAGTCCTGGATGAGGTCAGGGACATGACGAGGAGTCTCGAAATGGCCGAGACGTAAAGATCGATATATTGGACGACTATATTCGGACTTCGGAAAGGTTCCGAGTGATTCGGGTATTTTTCGGAGTACCGGAGAGTTACGGGAATTCCTATTGGGCCTTAATGGGCCATACGGGAAAGGAGAGAAAGGCCCCAAAGGGTGGCCGCACCCCTCCCCATGGACTAGTCCGAATTGGACTAGGGAGAGGGGGCGCCCCCTTCCTTCCTTCTCCTTCTCCCTTCCCTTCTCCTACTCCAACAAGGAAAGGAGGAGTCCTACTCCTGGTGGGAGTAGGACTCCCCCCTTGGCGCGCCCTCCTCCTTGGCCGGCCGCCTTCCCCCTTGCTCCTTTATACACGGGGGCAGGGGGGCACCCCATAGTGACAACAATTGATCATTGATCTCTTAGCCATGTGCGGTGCCCCCCTCCACCATATTACACCACGATAATATCGTAGTGGTGCTTAGGCGAAGTCCTGCGTCGGTAGAACATCATCATTGTCACCACGCCGTCGTGCTGACGAAACTCTCCCTCAACACTCGGCTGGATCGGAGTTCGAGGGATGTCATCGAGCTGAACGTGTGCTGAACTCGGAGGTGCCGTGCATTCGGTACTTGATCGGTCGGATCGTGAAGACGTACGACTACATCAACCGCGTTGTGTTAACGCTTCTGCTTTCGGTCTACGAGGGTACGTGGACAACACTCTCCCCTCTTGTTGCTATGCATCACCATGATCTTGCGTGTGCGTAGGAATTTTTTTGAAATTACTACGTTCCCCAACAGTGGTATCAGAGCCTGGTTTTATGCGTAGATGTCATATGCACGAGTAGAACACAAGTGAGTTGTGGGCGATATAAGTCATACTGCTTACCAGCATGTCATACTTTGGTTCGGCGGTATTGTGAGATGAAGCTGCCCGGACCGACATTACGCGTACGCTTACGCGAGCCTGGTTTCGCCGTTGCGAGCACTCGTTGCTTAAAGGTGACTGGCGGGTGTCTGTCTCTCTCACTTTAGTTGAACCGAGTGTGGCTACGCCCGGTCCTTGTGAAGGTTAAAACAACACCAACTTGACAACTATCGTTGTGGTTTTGATGCGTAGGTAAGAACGGTTTTTGCTAAGCCCGTAGCAGCCACGTAAAACTTGCAACAACAAAGTAGAGGACGTCTAACTTGTTTTTGCAGGGCATGTTCTGATGTGATATGGTCAAGACATGATGCTAAATTTTATTGTATGAGATGATCATGTTTGGTAACCGAGTTATCGGCAACTGGCAAGAGCTATATGGTTGTCGCTTTATTGTATGCAATGCAATCGCCATGTAATTGTTTTACTTTATCACTAACCGTAGCGATAGTCGTAGAAGCAATAGTTGGCGAGACGACAACGATGCTACGATGGAGATCAAGGTGTCGCGCCGGTGACGATGGTGATCATGACAGTGCTTCGGAGATGGAGATCACAAGCACAAGATGATGATGGCCATATGATATCACTTATATTGATTGCATGTGATGTTTATCTTTTATACATCTTATCTTGCTTTGATTGACGGTAGCATTATAAGATGATCTCTCACTAAATTTCAAGATAAAAGTGTTCTCCCTGAGTATGCACCGTTGCCAAAGTTCGTCGTGCCCAGACACCATGTGATGATCGGGTGTGATAAGCTCTACGTCCATCTACAACGGGTGCAAGCCAGTTTTGCACACGCAGAATACTCAGGTTAAACTTGATGAGCCTAGCATATGCAGATATGGCCTCGGAACACTGAGACCGAAAGGTCGAGCGTGAATCATATAGTAGATATGATCAACATAGTGATGTTCACCATTGAAAACTACTCCATTTCACGTGATGATCGGTTATGGTTTAGTTGATTTGGATCACGTGATCACTTAGAGGATTAGAGGGATGTCTATCTAAGTGGGAGTTCTTAAGTACTATGATTAATTGAACTTAAATTTATCATGAACTTAGTCCTGATAGTATTTTGCAAATTATGTTGTAGATCAATAGCTCGCGTTGTTGCTTCCCTATGTTTATTTTGATATGTTCCTAGAGAAAAATTATGTTGAAAGATGTTAGTAGCAATGATGCGGATTGGATCCGTGATCTGAGGATTATCCTCATTGCTGCACAGAAGAATTATGTCCTTGATGCACCGCTAGGTGACAGACCTATTGCAGGAGCAGATGCAGACGTTATGAATGTTTGGCTAGCTCAATATGATGACTACTTGATAGTTTAGTGCACCATGCTTAACGGCTTAGAATCGGGACTTCAAAGAGGTTTTGAACGTCATGGACCATATGAGATGTTCCAGGAGTTGAAGTTAATATTTCAAGCAAATACCCGAGTTGAGAGATATGAAGTCTCCAACAAGTTCTATAGCTAAAAGATGGAGGAGAATAGCTCAAGCAGTGAGCATGTGCTCAGATTGTCTGGGTACTACAATCGCTTGAATCAAGTGGGAGTTAATCTTCCAGATAAAATAGTGATTGACAGAATTCTCTAGTCACCATCACCAAGTTAGTAGAACTTCGTGATGAACTATAGTATGCAAGGGATGACGAAAGTAATTCCCGAGCTCTTCGTGATGCTGAAATCGACGAAGGTAGAAATCAAGAAAAACATCAAGTGTTGATGGTTAACGAGACCACTAGTTTCATGAAAAGGGCAAAGGGAAGAAGGGGAACTTCAAGAAGAACAGCAAGCAAGTTGCTGCTCAAGTAAAGAAGCCTAAGTCTGGTCCTAAGCCTGAGACTAAGTGCTTCTACTGCAAAGGGACTGGTCACTGGAAGCGGAACTACCCCAAGTATTTGGTGGATAAGAAGGATGGCAAAGTGAACAAAGGTATATTGGATATACATGTTATTGATGTGTACTTTACTAGTGTTTATAGCAACCCCTCGGCATTTGATACTGGTTCAGTTGCTAAGAGTAGTAACTCGAAACGGGAGTTGCAGAATAAACAGAGACTAGTAAAAGGCGAGGTGACGATGTGTGTTGGAAGTAGTTCCAAGATTGATATGATCATCATCGCACACTCCCTATACTTTCGGGATTAGTGTTGAAACTAAATAAGTGTTATTTGGTGTTTGTGTTGAGCATGAATATGATTTGATCATGTTTGTTGCAATACGGTTATTCATTTAAATTAGAGAATAATTGTTGTTCTGTTTACATGAATAAAACCTTCTATGGTCATAGACCCAATAAAATGGTTTGTTGGATCTCGATCGTAGTGATACACATATTCATAATAATGAAGCCAAAAGATGCAAAGTTAATAATGATAGTGCAACTTATTTGTGGCACTGCGGTTTAGGTCATATTGGTGTAAAGCGCATGAAGAAACTCCATACTGATGGGATTTTGGATCACTTGATTATGAATCAGTTGATGCTTGCGAACCATGCCTCATGGGCAAGATGACTAATACGCCGTTCTCCGGAACTATGGAGAGAGCAACAGATTTGTTGGAAATCATACATACAGATGTATGTGGTCCGATGAATATTGAGGCTCGTAGCAGGTATCATTAATTTCTGACCTTCACAGATGATTTGAGCAGATATGGGTATATCTACTTAATGAAACAGAAGTCTGAAACACTTGAAAAGTTCATATAATTTCAGAGTGAAGTGGAAAATCATCGTAACAAAAAAATAAAGTTTCTACGATCTGATCGTGGAGAAGAGTATTTGAGTTACGAGTTTGGCCTTCAGTAAAAACAATGTGAAATAGTTTCACTACTCACGCCACCTGGAACACCACAGTGTAATGGTGTGTCCGAACATCGTAACCGTACTTTATTAGATATGGTGCAATATATGATGTCTCTTACCGATCTACCACTATCGTTTTGGGGTTATGCATTAGAGACAGCTACATTCACGTCAAATAGGGTACCATCTAAATCTGTTGAGACGACATCTTATGAACTGTGGTTTGGCAAGAAACCAAAGTTGTCGTTTCTTAAAGTTTGGGGTTGCGATGCTTATGTGAAAAAGTTTCATCCTGGTAAGCTCAAACCCAAATCGGAGAAATGTGTCTTCATAGGATACCCAAAGGAGACAGTTGGGTACACCTTCTATCACAGATCCGAAGGCAAGACATTCGTTGCTAAGTATGGATCCTTTCTAGAGAAGGAGTTTCTCTCGAAAGAAGTGAGTGGGAGGAAAGTAGAACTTGATGAGGTAATTGTACCTGCTCCCTTATTGGAAAGTAGTTCATCGCAGAAACCAGTTTCTGTGACGCCTATACCAATTAGTGAGGAAGTTAATGATGATGATCATGGAACTTCAGATCAAGTTATTATTGAACCTCGTAGGTCAACCAGCGTAAGATCCGCACCAGAGTGGTATGGTAATCATGTTCTGGAGGTTATGTTACTAGACCATGACGAACCTACGAACTATGAAGAAGCGATGGTGAGCCCAGATTCCGCAAAATGGCTTGAGGCCATGAAATCTGAGATGAGATCCATGTATGAGAACAAAGTATGGACTTTGGTTGACTTGCCCGATGATCGGCAAGCCATAGAAAATAAATGGATCTTCAAGAGGAAGACGGACGCTGATAGTAGTGTTACTATCTACAAAGCTAGAATTGTCGCAAAAAGGTTTTTGACAAGTTCAAAGTGTTGACTACGATGAGATTTTCTCATTCGTATCTATGCTTAAGTCTGTCCGAATCATGTTAGCAATTGCCGCATTTTATGAAATCTGGCAAATGGATAAACAAAACTGCATTCCTTAATGGATTTATTAAAGAAGAGTTGTATATGATGCAACCAGAAGGTTTTGTCAATCCTAAAGGTGCTAAAAAAATATGCAAGCTCCAGCGATCCATCTATGGACTGGTGCAAGCATCTCGGAGTTGGAATATACGCTTTGATAAGTTGATCAAAGGATATAGTTTTATACAGACTTGCGGTGAAGCCTGTATTTACAAGAAAGTGAGTGGGAGCACTACAACATTTCTGATAAGTATATGTGAATGACATATTGTTGATCGGAAATAATGTAGAATTATTCTGCAAATCATAAAGGAGTGTTTGAAAGGAGTTTTTCAAAGAAAGACCTCGGTGAAGCTGCTTACATATTGAGCATCAAGATCTATAGAGATAGATCAAGACGCTTGATAAGTTTTTTCAATGAGTACATTCCTTAACAAGATTTTGAAGTGGTTCAAAATGGAACACTCAAAGAAAGAGTTTCTTGCCCGTGTTACAAGGTGTGAAATTGAGTAAGACTCAAAGCCCGACCACGGCAGAAGATAGAAAAAGAATGAAAGTCATTCCCTATGCCTCGACCATAGGTTCTATAAAGTATGCCATGCTGTGTACTAGATCTATTGTATACCCTACACTGATTTTGGCAAGGGAGTACAATAGTGATCTAGGAGTAGATCACTGGACAGCGGTCAAAATTATCCTTAGTGGAATAAGGATATGTTTCTCGATTATGGAAGTGACAAAAGGTTCATCGTAAAGGGTTATGTCGATGCAAGTTTTGACACTAATCTAGATGATTCTAAGTCTCGGTCTAGATACATATTGAAAGTGGGAGCAATTAGCTTGAGTAGCTCCGTGCAGAGCATTGTAGACATAGAAATTTGCAAAATACTTACGGATCTGAATGTGACAGACCCGTTGACAAATTATCTCACAAGCAAAACATGATCACACCTTAGTACTCTTTGGGTGTTAATCACATAGCGATGTGAACTAGATTACTGACTCTAGTAAACCCTTTGGGTGTTGATCACATGACGATGTGAACTATGGGTGTTAATCACATGGTGATGTGAACTATTGATGTTAAATCACATGGCGATGTGAACTAGATTATTGACTCTAGTGCAAGTGGGAGACTGAAGGAAATATGCCCTAGAGGCAATAATAAAGTTATTATTTATTTCCTTATATCATGATAAATGTTTATTATTAATGATAGAATTGTATTAACCGGAAACATGATACATGTGTGAATACATAGACAAACAGAGTGTCACTAGTATGCCTCTACTTGACTAGCTCGTTGATCAAAGATGGTTATGTTTCCTAGCCATAGACATGAGTTGTCATTTGATTAATGGGATCACATCATTAGGAGAATGATGTGATTGACTTGACCCATTCCGTTAGCTTAGCACTCGACCGTTTAGTATGTTGCTATTGCTTTCTTCATGACTTATACATGTTCCTATGACTATGAGATTATGCAACTCCCGTTTACCGGAGAACACTTTGTGTGCTACCAAACGTCACAACATAGCTGGGTGATTATAAAGGTGCTCTACAGGTGCTTCCAAAGGTACTTGTTGGGTTGGCGTATTTCGAGATTAGGATTTGTCACTCCGATTGTCGGAGAGGTATCTCTGGGCCCACTCAGTAATGCACATCACTATAAGCCTTGCAAGCATTGTAACTAATGAGTTAGTTGCGGGATGATGTATTACGGAACGAGTAAAGAGACTTGCCGGTAACGAGATTGAACTAGGTATTGAGATACCGACGATCGAATCTCGGGCAAGTAACATACTAGTGACAAAGGGAACAACGTATGTTGTTATGCGGTTTGACCGATAAAGATCTTCGTAGAATATGTGGGAGCCAATATGAGCATCCAGGTTCCGCTATTGGTTATTGACCGGAGACGTGTCTCGGTCATGTCTACATAGTTCTGGAACCCGTAGGGTCCGCACGCTTAAAGTTAGATGACGGTTAAATTATGAGTTTATGTGTTTTGATGTACCGAAGGAGTTCGGAGTCCCGGATGAGGTCAGGGACATGACGAGGAGTCTCGAAATGGCCGAGACGTAAAGATCGATATATTGGACGACTATATTCGGACTTCGGAAAGGTTCCGAGTGATTCGGGTATTTTTCGGAGTACCGGAGAGTTACGGGAATTCGTATTGGGCCTTAATGGGCCATACGGGAAAGGAGAGAAAGGCCCCAAAGGGTGGCCGCACCCCTCCCCATGGACTAGTCCGAATTGGACTAGGGAGGGGGGCGCCCCCTTCCTTCCTTCTCCTTCTCCCTTTCCTTCTCCTACTCCAACAAGGAAAGGAGGAGTCCTACTCCCGGTGGGAGTAGGACCCCCCCCCTTGGCGCGCCCTCCTCCTTGGCCGGCCGCCTTCCCCCTTGCTCCTTTATCTACGGGGGCAGGGGGCACCCCATAGTGACAACAATTGATCATTGATCTCTTAGCCGTGTGCGGTGCCCCCCTCCACCATATTACACCTCGATAATATTGTAGCGGTGCTTAGGCGAAGCCCTGCGTCGGTAGAACGTCATCATTGTCACTACGCCGTCGTGCTGACGAAACTCTCCCTCAAAACTCGGCTGGATCGGAGTTCGAGGGACGTCATCGAGCTGAACGTGTGCTGAACTCGGAGGTGCCGTGCGTTTAGTACTTGATCGGTCGGATCGTGAAGACGTACGACTACATCAACCGCGTTGTGTTAACGCTTCCGCTTTCGGTCTACGAGGGTACGTGGACAACACTCTCCCCTCTCGTTGCTATGCATCACCATGATCTTGCGTGTGCGTAGGATTTTTTTTGAAATTACTACGTTCCCCAACAGTGGGTGCACTCAGCGTGCCCCCACTGGTTCAAAGATTCAATCGACAACAACATAGTCAGCTCAAAGTGCGAGTTTGCTTAGAGGCAAATCAAAACACCCAGTGGGTGTACAGATGCGAAGCGCAGACAGATGAAAAGATTCTTTGAAAGAAAGTTTTCAGGTACCATATCCTAACAGAACAAGCCAAAAGAGTCAGTCGACAATCTGCTAACCTGGACGTTGCTCTGGAGAGCGGAGCTGGCATCATAAGCAGCATGGCTGGCTTCCCGCACCATCTTCATCTTCTCCATCATAATGCCTGCCTGGCGGATAGCCTCTTTTGCAGCACCCACCTGGTCCTCTGGGACGTGATGTGCAGCAAAAAGTGATGGTGGATCGGCGGGAGTCTGCGCGGCTGACGCTGAAGGCTGAGCACTCGACAGCGGTATGGAGAAGGAGACGGAAGTCCGATTGGCATCGCCGGTGTCCTGAATTACCGGTTCCGCCACCGGCGTCGACTGAGGCGTCTTGCCAGCGGACGTTTTTCCTGTTTCTTCTCCCAAGGGCCTCTGTGGCTCGTCGTCGTCGTCGTCGAGGAGGTCAATGACGTTGAGAGGAGCTGTAAAAAGATTAGTCGCCAAAAGATCATCTTCGATTGGTTATATCGCAGTTCAATCGACAAAGCAAAGACAAGATCACAAAGATTATACCTGGGTTGGAGGTGACCGCATCTTCCATGTCCTCATCCTCGTTTTTATAAGAAGATGTCCTAGAGGTAGCGGCACTGCTAGTTTCAAGATTCGATCGGTCAAACCAAGGAAAAATAGACAACACAGAATTCCGGGTAAAACTGAAGACAAGACACTTACGCAGAGGCGACAGGGATGTCGATTTTGATTCTGGGCAGCGCCTTTCGGGTCTTCTGCGGTACGACCTTGGATTGTTTCGGAGCCTTTTCAGTCGGCGCCGGAGAAGACGTCCGAGGATGTTTTGACGACTGCCCAGTCGGAGCGGTTGCCTTGTCGCGGGCGCTTGCGGGATCGTGGGTGAGCTTGGATCGCCTTTCCCTGCGGGGAGGTGAGTCGATCTCTTCTTCATCACTCGGGTCGTCGCTCTCCTCGTCCCCTTCACTGTCAGAATGCCACTCGCCGCTTTCACCTTCGCTTGCCTCCCCTTCCGGGTCCTACTCCTGCTCTTTGTTGGGCATCGAATACATCTCAGTAAGGGCCTAGAAGAAAACAAGCAAGACAAAGTCAGTCGGTGGACCATAAACAGTTGCATGATAAATCAAGATAACACTCGATAATTCAGAGTTGGACCTTGTCTGGTTCATAGGATTGGTGGAGTGGAGGGATTCTCCTGGCCCCCTGGGGTTATCTTTGTTGCCAGTGATACCCCTCAACCACTTCTCCACCGTATCCTCGTCGACTTCTTCTGGATGCACCCGAGTGGAATCTTCAATGCCCAAATACATCCACATCGGATGGTCACGGGCCTGAAGTGGCTGAATACGTCATCTGAGGAAGACTTCCAGCAGATCCATACCGGTCACGCCCTCACGAATGAGGTAGACCAGTCGCTCAACCAGCACCTTCACCTCCGCTTTCTCCTCCGGGGTCACTTTCAAGGCGGAGGGCTTCTCCACACGAGCCATAGAAAAGGGAGGAAGTCCGGTCGACTGTCCTGTAGTCGGCTAGTCTTTGCAGTAAAACCAGGTCGACTGCCACCCTCGGACTGACTCGGGAAGGATTATGGCTGGGAAAGAGCTCTTACCCCTCATTTGAATTCCAAGACCCCCACACATCTGGATCACTTTTGTCTTCTCGTCACTCGGATTGGCCTTTTTGACCGACTGGGAGCAACACGTGAAAATGTGCTTGAAGAGGCCCCAGTGTGGTCGACAACCCAAGAAATTTTCACACAGAGACATGAAAGCAGCAAGATACACGATGGTGTTGGGGGAAAAGTGGTGAAGTTGTGCCCCAAAGAAGTTCAAGAAAGCTCGGAAAAAGGATGGGGAGGCAAAGAAAACCCGCGGTCGACGTGGGTGGTGAGGAGGACACACTCACCCTCCTGCGGTCGGGGCTCAGTCTCGTCCGCCGGGAGCCGCGCGGATCCGTGGGGAATCAATCCCTCCTTGGCCAGATCGTCGATGCCGTCCTGGTGAATCGTCGACCGGATCCAATCTCCCTGGATCCAGCCGCGTGGCAGACCGGACCTCGAGGAAGATCCGCCCCGGCTGGACTTCTTCCCCTTCGCCTTCGCCGTCGCCTTCTTCGCGCGCTCCAATGCCACCGTCTTCTCCTTCCCCATCGCAGCGGACAAAGCTCGAATGGAGCAGCGGCGCCGGGGCAGGAGCGGATGCGATGGAGAGAACAGAGAAGAAGAGGAAGAATGGGTGCGCACTGTTCAAAAACCCCGGACCGACGCCTTATATGAGGTTGCTTCCGAGTGACTGACTTGTGGACCCGGGCGATCTTATCAAATCCCGCAACAGTCGCGCGAGCGATACATGGCGAAAAAGGCGGCATGGAAATCAAGGCAGCCCTACCTTATCCAGCCCGATTGCTGCGACCTCCTCCGCCCCACGCGCTTCCCAAAAATTCGAATCCCGCGAGATTCGCTGACAGCAGAACAACCTGTCAGACGGAAGATTTTCTCCATATCAACACTCGAAGCTTAACAACGAAAGTTCACTCGACAAAACCAAGAATGGATCAAGGCGACTGAACAAGAAGTTGAAGTCATCATGATTGTTCATTTAATCCCAGGACAAGGCATTTCCAAAGCGCAAAAGTTGAGTCGGAAAGATTATCAACTCCTTCTCCACTCGAACCCTGAACCATTCGGGGGCTAATGATGAAGCCATGTACCTAGGGTAGGGTCATAGGCCTGACCTAGACACCCTCCCCTAGGACTTCACCCTAAAACCAGAAGCAATCGAAGAGGAGTCATCATCCACTCGACCATAAGGCATTCCACTCGGAAGACTCGAAGTCACTCGGCCATGGAGACTGTCACTCGACCGCCAGAAGATCTAAACCACTCCGCACTGCAACGGTCGGACATTACATCATAGCTTTATGTTTCTTTATTACTAGCGTTACCAGTAACGCCCCCCTCTTGATGTACCTTAAATCCCTTGTAACGTGGGCTGGCTGGGATCCTGACGCACTCTATATAAGCCACCCCCTCCACATGCACAAAGGTTCGCACCCCTGTAAACACACATACGCATAATCCAGTCGACCGCCTCCGGGCTCCGAGACGTAGGGGTTACTTCTGCTGAGAAGGGCCTGAACTCGTAAAACTCGTGTGTACAACTTCGCCATAGCTAGGATCTTGCCTCTCCATACTACCCCCCCTATTCTACTGTCAGTCTTAGTACCACGACAGCCGCCTTTGAACATGCCAATGCGCCATCACCAGAGCAGACGAGCCGCCATCGCCGTGGCCGTTGCAACATCATTGAAGTAGTCATGCACGTTGTCTCAACACTGCCATGACCATCAAACACGTTGTCGCAGCATTGTCGATGCAGTCGGGCCTCCGTAGTAGCATCACCGCGGTTTTCAAAAGACAACGTTGCATCATAGCATCACCATGGCTGTTGATCCATGCCATCATAGCAGCATCGCGGTCGCGGAAGCACCACACGGGCATTCGAAGCGTGTCGCCGCGCCATCGTCGCGGCCGTCAAAGCAACGCACGGGCATTAGAAGCATGTCATGGTGCCATCGTTGCAGCCCTCGCAGCACACCTGAAAGCATCAATGCGGTCGTCGAAGCATGCCGTCGCACTCGATGAAGCTCATGATGGGTGTTTGTAGCATGTCATTGTGCCAACGCCACAAATAGAAATAATGAAAATGACCCTAATAAGAGAAAGTGCCTCTACCACAACACAAATAATCATAAGTTTATGGATCTGTGGTTCGTGCTTCTGCACGTCCGTCCTGACCCTAATAAAAGAAAATGTCTCTACCACAACACAAATGACCATAATATACTTCACTACCACAACACTTTCTTGAACACTGATAAACATATTCGTGCTTCTGCCCGTTCTTCCTGACTTTGCCCCTGAAGTTTCAAACAATTACCCACCACTGCCATCCATAAGTGGTAAAAATGTTTCGATAAACATCCAAAAAAGAGAGTTGCCTGACCTGACCCTTCTTCCCCAATCAGGGAAATGTTTTGCTAAAGATTTAAAAAACAATTACTCGCCACTGCCACCCATAAGTGGAAGAAAATGTTTCGCTAAAGATCCAGAAAAAACTGCCCGACCCGACCCTCGTACTCCAATCCGGAAAACAACTCGCTAAAGCGCGCTTGAGCGTTTTTTCAAACTTGGCCAGAATTTGACTGTTTTGAATAGTATGCACAGGAAAATAGGAAACATGGCGCATGGGTAGTTGAAGTAGCATCTAAAATATACTTCACAGCATAGCAAATACACATCAGGTTCACACATTAAGAAAAATGACAACTAAAATGCAGTTCAGTTCAAATAGACATAGCCAAGTGCAGATCACATAGCCATGATTTGGCCAGAATTTGAAGGAAAAGCTCCCATACAAACTGTTGGTGATATAGCTACTGGTGTAACCCGCCCAGGATGGGCCGGGTTACGTTGCGACAACTCATCATTCAGAAGCCCAAGGATAGGTTGAAGATGGCGGTTCAGTAAGGGCCTCCGGCCCATAGGTGACTTGAGGCCCGTAGTGATAAACCGCCGTTATGGCATGACTTGTATTGTAAGGCAAGAATAGTTAAGAGTCCGAGCCGGACACTGTTTATGAGCCGGCAGGGACTCTGAGAGCCGCTGGGCGTTAACCTCTCTATATAAAGGGACGACCCAGCGGCGGTTCAGGAGAGGTAACATCAAATTGGTAGCCAGGCATAGCGGATTCGCTCCCTGGTCATCGAAACCCTAGTAATTCCACCTCAACTGGAGTAGGCTTTTACCTTCACCGTAAGGGGCCGAACCAGTATAACCCTCGTGTTCTTTGTCCTGTTTTAACCCCTTTAAGCTTCCTAGTTGTGATGGCTCCACGACTAAGTCCTTTCACAAGGGCATCTGCCGTGACTATTCCACGACAGTTGGCGCCCACCGTGGGGCCAGCGCACGGTGGATTTGAGTTCTTGAAGGGCAGCTTCGAAGGGCTCAAGGGATACGCCGTGGGCCGGATGACCAAGAGTCGTCGCGGCAAGCTCTACATCAACAACGCAGGCTGGGGCCCCGACGCCGGCTCAATCGAGTACGGGTACCGGGTCCCCTTCGGCGGAATCCACATTTTCATTGGCAAGATCGGCGAGCCGGGCCCTGAGCCGGACATCGGCACCGACCTCATCGAGACGGCTCAGCGTGCGAGAACCGCCCGGACTCTGCCCGCCTTGAAACGTGCTTTCGTGGGATGCATCCACGGAGAACTCTCTGAAGGATTTAGATCTAGCGATGAGACGGCCATCTGCTCTGATGAGGAATCATCCACAGGTGAGACGGACTCGTTGTATCAACTTCAAGACGGCAGGCTCAGGGGTTGTTCCAATGGCGACAGTATTCCGGACCCTTTTGAGCCGCCAAGCCGGGTTGGTATCTTCATGGCCGGCACGCAACCTGTTCAAAACCCCGCCGCTGGGGCAGGAGGCCCTGCGCACTCGCCGGCTCAGGTGCTGATGGATCTCACGGATAAGATGACTGCCCTGCTAACCGCCACGGTCGTCCCAGCGGATCAAGCTCAACATGATGCGGAGGTGGCACAGTTAAAGCTGGATATAGCACGAGCCAAGGAAGATCTGGCAGCGGCAGGAATCAGGATGGCTGTAGAACGGGCGGCTCTGGACGCCCAGACTCAACTGATTCAGGCGCAGTCTTTCCGGCTCACGATGGATCAGAACGCATCCAATGAGATCATGAGAAGGAGGCATCAGAAGGCTCAATCTCGGCTCCCTCTGGTTTATGATCCTCGAAACCTCTTCAGCATGCCCGGTGCAGGGCCTAGTAACCCACCAGAAATCACGGCACCCGGGGCTGGAACGCCGGTTCAGCCGCAAGTGATGGGGCCTCCCCGTGTGAATACTGCCCCACCTCAATACGTGCCAATACCACCGGGTCATTATTCTAATCCGTTGGAAAACATGGTCGCTGCAGCGGCGCGACTGGCGGCTCTCCCAGTCGAGGGCGACTCTCCAACGGCGGTCGAAACCCGCAGGGTCAGAGAACTTCTTCAGACGGCTCTGGCACAACAGGAGGCATATTCATATAGCCGAGACATGATTCATTCAACCCCTCGCCCAAGCCGGAGCCCAAGTTATAGCCGACACATGGTTTCAGCGACCGGCTCAAGCAACGTCCGACGCCGTGACTTGCCAGCTGGCCATGGCCCGTCGCATAATGGAGCCTTTAACGCGGTAGACCAAGACAGAGCACGTCAAGAGGCGGAGCAGGCGGCTCAGCTGACGGCTTACCAACCCCTCCGGGTTTATCCGACGGCTTCTATCGAGGCAGGCATAGCTACGAGGACCGGAGGTCTCCCTTGTCTGGTGCCGGCTCCCCGAAACGAACGTCTGCCCAAGGATTTCAAAGGACCTAGGAAGGTACCTAATTACACGACTGATTTACAGCCCGGAGCATGGATTGAAAGCTACGAGATGGCTATGGAGTTGCTGGAGGTCAGCGAAGAGGCAATGGCCAAATACTTCACCATGATGTTGGATGGGACTGCCCGCACTTGGTTGAAGGGACTACCACCTAACTCCATCGGGTCGTGGGCAGAGCTGAAAGCCCGGTTCATCCAAAACTTCAAAGATACATGTAGGCAATCTATGTCAATTGTGGATTTGACTAACTGCAAGCAGCAAGAGGGCGAGTCTACAACCCATTGGGTACGCCGGGTCAAAGAAATAATACACTCGTCTGATAAGATCGATGCCGGCTCTACGGTTTTGATGTTGGAGCAAAATTGTCATTTTGCACCCCTGAAGATGAAACTTGGGCGGCTCAAGCGCGATTGCAATGATATGGGTACGCTGATGGCGGCTCTGGTCAAGTACGCCGACTCTGATAGTACCAAGGATCCGGCGTCTGATGAGGAAAAAACAGGGAAGGGAAGGAAGAATGGCAACGGCAAGGGCCCTCAGCATAACCCGGCGAGTCAGGGAGGTAATAAGCGTAAGGCCGATGATGGTATGGAGTTTGTGGCCAACACCAACACGCAGGGTAACAATCATCGACGTAAGGGGAGATAGCCTCCCCGGTCTGGCGGGTCAGGCCCGACGCTTGAGCAATTGTTAAATGAGCCCTGCCCAAGGCATGGCTCTAGGGAGAAGCCGGCCACTCATCTATGGAAAGACTGCGCGATCATGAAAGCCTTCAAGAATTCCAACATGTTCAACGGTAACAATGGGCAGGGCGGCGGCTCAGGTGGCGGCGGCTTTCATGGCCCGGGCGGCGGTTCAAATTCCAATTTTCAGAATTCTCAAGGTAATCACGATGGTTTTAACCAGCAATCTGGCCAGGGTAATCAGCAGCAGCAGGGGGGTTACCAGACCCATCCAAAGCAGCTCAACAGGGGACAGTATCATGTGTTTACTACCAGTTGTGCAAGCGAGACCAGAAGCTTCATAAGAGGGCTGTGAACGCTGTTGAGCCGGCAGTTCCACGTTACTTGCGATGGTCTGAGCAGCCGATTGTATGGAGTAGGGAAGATCACCCTCCCCGGGTTGATAATCCAGGTCACCTGGCCTTGGTGGTGGCTCCTCAAGTTGGTGTGTATAAATTCACTAAGGTACTCATGGACGGAGGCAGTAGCATCAACATCCTCTATTATGAGACCTTCCGTCGTATGGGATTAACTGATAAAAACCTCAACCAGTCCAATACTGTTTTCCATGGTGTGGTGCCTGGTAAGTCGGTGTACCAGTTGGTAAGATCGAGCTGGAAGTAGCCTTTGGGGATGAGTACAACTACAGGGCGGAAAAACTGACCTTTGAGGTGGTCAAAATAAGAAGCCCGTACCATGCTTTATTTGGGCGGCCGGCGTATGCCAAGTTCATGGCACGGCCGTGTTACGTATATTTGCAGCTCAAGATGCCGGGTCACAATGGGACCATTACGGTTCATGGCAGCCGAAAGATAGCCTTGGAGTGCGAGGAAGGTGACGCGACTTACGCTGAATCTGTTTGTGCGACAGATGAATTAAAGTTTTACAAGGATAATGTTGACCCGGCAGATATGACGTCTTTGAAAAAGCCGACCACGGAGCATGAGCCGGTAATGAAATTTAAGTCGGCCGATGAGACTAAGCTTATTGACTTTGTGCCAGGCGACTCATCTAAGCAGTTCAGCATCAGTGCCAATCTGGATCCTAAATAGGAAAGCGCGCTCATCGAATTCATCCGTGAGAACCGGGACATCTTTGCATGGCAACCTTCCGACATGCCGGGTGTACTGAGAGAACTCGCTGAGCACACTCTTAATATTGATCCGAAATTTAAGCCAATCAAGCAATTTCTCCGGCGGTTTAATGAGGAGAGGTGGAAAGCCATTGGTGAGGAAGTAGCCCGGCTCTTGGCGGCCGGGTTCATTGTTGAAGTCTTTCATCCAGAATGGCTAGCTAACCCGGTGCTCGTGCTCAAGAAGAACGGCACCTGGCGTATGTGTGTGGATTATACGGATTTAAACAAGGCTTGTCCGGCTGATCCTTTTGCTCTCCCCCGTATTGATCAAATTATTGATGCTACGGCGGGTTGTGAGCGTTTAAGTTTTTTGGATGCTTACTCTGGATACCATCAGATCAAAATGGCAGTTAAGGACCAAGAGAAGACGGCGTTCATTACCCCTTTTGGAGCCTTCTGTTATGTGTCTATGCCGTTTGGGCTCAAGAGCGCCCAGGAGACTTACCAGCGGTGTGTACAGAATTGTCTTCATAATCAGATTGGGCGCAACGTTCATGCCTATGTGGATGATATTGTGGTAAAATCCAGAGAGAAGGAGACCTTGATAGACGATCTGAGGGAGACCTTTGGTAATCTCCGGGTCTACAAGATGATGCTTAATCCGGCCAAGTGTGTGTTTGGTGTTCCTGCAGGCAAGCTCTTGGGTTTTCTGGTTTCTCACAGAGGCATTGAAGCTAACCCGGAGAAGATCAAGGCAATCACCTCTCTGGCTAAGCCGGCGTGCATAAATGACGTCCAGCGTCTGGCGGGTCGCATCGCTGCTTTGAGTCGGTTTATAAGCCGGTTGGGCGAAAAGGCCATACCACTATATCAGATGATGAAGAAAACAGATGACTTTGTCTGGAGTGATGCTGCTAATGCTGCTTTTGAGGATTTGAAAAGACAGTTAGCTGAGCCGCCAGTTCTTGCTGCTCCTGTCGATAAGGAGCCCTTATTGTTGTATGTAGCCGCTAACACACGAGCCGTCAGTGTGGCCGTCGTGGTGGAGCGCAAGGAGGCGGGTAAGGAACATCCGGTTCAGCGGCCGGTTTACTACGTCAGCGAAGTACTCATTGAGTCCAAGCAACGGTATCCACATTGGCAGAAGCTTGTTTATGGGGTGTTCATGGCAAGCCGGAAGCTTAAGCAATATTTCCAGGGCCACCCTATCACTGTGGTTAGTTCTTCTCCTTTAGGAGATATCATCCAAAACAAAGAAGCCACAGGAAGAGTTGCTAAGTGGGCCATTGAACTTGGGCCTCATGGTCTAAAGTATGTGCCACGCACGGCTATCAAATCACAAGCATTGGTAGATTTCATCAATGATTGGACAGAGCTGCAGATGCCTGAAGAGAAACCAGATAATACATACTGGACTATTCACTTCGACGGGTCCAGGCAATTGGAGGGCTCGGGGGCTAGAGTCGTGTTAGCTTCCCCTCGAGGTGACAAATTTTGTTATGTCCTACAGTTGATGTTTCCCTGTACTAACAATGCAGCTGAGTATGAGGCCTTGCTCCATGGTCTTCGGATGGCCAAGGAGATGAGCTTAAGCCGGGTAAGGTGCTTTGGCGACTCAGATTTGGTGGCCCAACAAGTATCAGGCAAGTGGGATTCCAAGGACCCCCTCATGGCAGCTTATCGCCGTGAAGTTGATGCCATTGCCGGACATTTTCAGGGTTACCAAGTAGAGCACATTGACTGTAGAAAGAACGAGGCGGCTGATGCCTTAAGCCGGCTGGGCTCTCAGCGAAAGCCGGTGCAGCCTAATATTTTCTTGGATATTCTGCATAACCCTTCTGTCAAGTTACCTACAGAGGAAGACTTGGCTGTTCTAGACCCTGAAGCACAGTTGGTGGCGGCTCTTCATGTTATCCCAGATTGGACAGTGCCATACTTGGCTTACATGACCCGGGGAGAATTGCCTGAGGATGAAATTTTGGCCAGACAAATAACCCGGCGGTCTAAGTCAATGATAATTGCCAATGGCGAGTTGCATCATCGCAGTGTCACTGGGGCTTTTCAGCGTTGTGTTTCCCCTGAGGAAGGGCAAGAAATTTTACGAGAGATTCACGAGGGGGATTGTGGCCATCATGTCGGCTCAAAATCCCTTGTGGCCAAAGCTTTTCGTCACGGTTTTTATTGGCTGACGGCTCATGCTGATGCAGAGGATTTAGTCAGTAAATGTGACGGTTGTCAGAAGTTCTCAAGACGTGCTCACGTGCCGGCTCAAGAGTTGAGGATGATTCCAATCACTTGGCCGTTTGCAGTCTGGGGGCTTGATATGGTTGGACCTTTCAAAAGGTCCAAGGATAAGAAGACCCACCTCTTGGTGGCGGTTGACAAGTTCACAAAGTGGGTTGAGGCAGAACCAGTTAGTAAGTGTGATGCGGCCACGGCGGTGCAGTTCATGAAAAAGGTGATATTTCGCTTTGGTTTTCCACACAGCATTATAACCGACAATGGTACCAATCTGTCTAAAGGCGCCATGGAAGAATTTTGTCAACGAGAGCATATTCGACTTGATGTATCATCAGTGGCTCACCCCCAATCCAATGGTCAAGCTGAGAGAGCTAATCAGGAAATCTTGAAAGGTATCAAGCCCCGGCTTTTGGTCCCTTTGCAGCGGACGCCGGGTTGTTGGGTGGAGGAGTTACCCTCTGTGATATGGAGTATCAATACTACTCCTAATAGATCTACGGGTTATACGCCTTTCTTCATGGTTTACGGAGCCGAGGCGGTTCTCCCTAGCGACATCCGTCATGACTCGCCTCGTGTGGCGGCTTATGTTGAGACGGACAATGAACAAGCGCGTCAGGATGCTCTTGACTTGTTGGATGAACAGCGTGATATAGTAGCAGCTCGCTCGGCGATTTACCAACAAGACCTGCGCCGCTATCACAGCCGCCGGGTTAAGTCCAGAACCTTTCAGGAAGGTGACTTGGTGCTCCGGCTCATCCAGGATCAAACAGATGCACACAAGTTATCCCCACCTTGGGAAGGGCCCTTTGTGGTCAGCAAGAACTTGCACAACGGGTCATACTACCTCATCGATGTTTGAGAGCACAAAGATTCACTTAAGTCGGAGGAGGAGACCCGCCGGCCGTGGAATATAGCTCAGCTTCAGCCTTATTACACTTGAGCCACCGGCTCTTATAATGTACATACTTCCGTGACAATGTATATATTATGATAAATAATAAAGCAGGACCTCTGTCCTTTTTTCCCCTCAAAGGTAAATGTGTCATTGCTATTTCTATTATAGTCTCACATGGTCACTTGGGGGCTGATCCGGCTTACGATTGTATTCGAATCTAGCCGCTAAAAATTATGATCACTAGGGGGCTTCCTGTTCAAACATAGGTCGTATTTGAACCAAAGAGAACATAGCTGTCGATACCCTTTTGATTGGCACACTGCCGAGCTCACTGGGGAGTTTCTTGATCATATTTGAATCATAGCTCAAACCCCCTTTGGGAACCAACGTGGATCGTATTCGAATCAGCATCGCTAAACAACTCTCAAGGTCATTTGGGGGCTTCCTGTTCAAACATAGGTCGTATTCGAACCAAAGAGAACATAGCTGTCAGTACCCTCTTGATCGGCAACGCCAAAGCCACTGGGGGCTGTATGATCGTATTCGAATCTTAGCTTAACCCCTTTGGAACGGTTCTCTGATCGTATTCGAATCAGAAGCCTCCAAATTTTTGAAGTTTCTTTTTTGCAAACAAGTTCTTTTGATCATATTTTAGGTATTCACGGGTGGTTTCTGTTCCACCGGCTTAACTTTGATCAATAAAGTTGATTGCACATAATAAGCATCATATTACAGAGTTGAGTTTTCACCTTCATTATTTGGGTTATATAAACCGGAAGTGTACTGGAAGAATCATAGATAGGCTGTTATGGTTGTCTCAAAGATACAATTAAAGAACTGATTTATTATGATTTTTTGATGCATACTCCGGGTTATATATATATGACCCTCCATGCGGTAAGCCGCCAAGGGACTTGTGATTTGTTTTCTATGCAGGACAATTAAGGACAGCTCTTTAAACATAAGGAAAACAGAGGATCAAGCATAACCCGGCAGAATATAAGAGGGCAGTTTAAACAGTGTTGAGCGCCACACGTGCGCAATGGCACGACAAAATCAAGTATTTTCCTACTCTATTACATAACTCCCCGAGTTCGAATAATGAAGCATTGTTTCATCAAGATGTAAGTATGAGCTGCTTGAAGGGTTAAAGGTGTGTCGGGCCTGAGGCTTCCGGGTCATTCCTCTCCGCTCCTCCGGCTGTTTCCATGTCCTGGAAGGTTGATGATTTCCAGTCAATGCCACTCAAGGCTTCAAATTGAGCTTCATCATCAATTAACCCGGCCGGGTCAACTTCAGGGGCGAAGGTATGCTTACGAGTGGGAGGAATCAGGCTGATTGCTTCATAGCGTGGTGTTGGGATCCTCTGATTCTCCGCGTCATAGCCCGGTTGATATTTGGAAAGATCTATGTCATTACCAATCAGAGTGGCCACATGGCGTATGCTCTTCACGCAAGCGGCGAAGTCCTTCTAGTCAAATGGGGTGTCGTCCTCCTTCAAACTGGGATACCCAAGGGCGATGTCGGCCGGGTCTAGCTCCGGTAGAAACGCCTTGGCCCGGCTCAGAGCGGCTATGGCTCCGGCTCTTGCAGAAGCTCGTCTCAATTCTTGGAAGCGTTGAGGTAGCACTGCAAGCCGCCTTAACACATCCGCCAGATGAGTGGGAACTTCATTTGATAGAGCCACGGCGGCTAAAGCACGTTGTGACCCGGTGTAGAGTTGTTCCACCAGGGTATAAACAGCCTTCAGCTTTGTCAGCATGTTTTGATTGAGATTGGAACTCCGGGGGCCTGCATTACAAAGTCAGGTAAGCTTATTGGAAAAGATGTAAACTAGCTAACACTTACAGAGTAACTTACCAAAGATTGCGGAGACCATCTGAGATACATGGTGTTTTAAGCCGGATAGCTCGGCGGTTGTTTCAGTAAGAGTGGCCTCCGCTTGTTCGGCCCGGCTGAGCAAAGCAGTCTTTTCATCCGCCCAGGCTTTTCTCTCTGCTTCAAACTTCTTCTTCAGCTTCTCTTGTGCAGATACACTGAATTCAAACTTGGAGTTGGCCTTTTGGGTTTCATTTTCTTGAGTTTTCAGGCGGTTCTTTAAATCAGAGATCTCCGATTCAAATTGCTTAATGGCAGCCTGCATAAATTCCGGTTTACCGGTAGGGTTATCATAATGCAACATTAAGTCCCAAGCACTTTGCAAGCAAAGATACTTGGCACTTGGGGGCTAATGTATGTTAAAGAGCTCTATTTACAGTGGCGGTTCATGGAAATAAGTCCCAAGCACTTTGCAGGCAAAGATACTTGGCACTTGGGGGCTAATGCATAGCTGCTCAAATACTTGGTTACCACACGTGATTACTAAACTGGTGTTAAGTCTACAACATATTTCATCATAAGTAATAGACTTGGGGGCTGACATGGTAAGGATAACTAGGGAGTAAGCAAGAGAGTCATACCTCAGATTTTTGCTGTATTTGTTTCACCATGTCAATTTCCAGATCCCGACTGTTGTGCACTTGATTCACATAGCCAGAGACAATGTCTTCAATGCTCAGATGAGCATAATCAGTGATGTCTAGCTTGGCCCTGTGGTGTTTCAGAAGTTCTTCCTTGGCAGAGCACTTAGCCAGCACGGTAGGTCTTCCCGGTTCGACAAACTCAGTCCGGGTGATTTCAACGTCCGGATCATCTGGATGAGCCGGGCTGGGGATCTCCGGGTTCTCAGAACCTTCCATAACTTGTTCAATAGATGGAGTAGTGGCGGCATCAGGAGCTGGTGCAGCCGGCGGCTCATAAGCAGAAGCATCAGGAGCTGGTACAGCTGGCGGCTCACGAGTAGAAGCGTCAGGAGCAGCCGTTCTGAGTTCCGGCTCAGCCAAGCTCGGGTCTTCGACTGGCTTACTTCTCTTTGTCCTCTTGCTGGGCTTTACTTGTACACTGAAAGTCAAAGGGTTAGTACAAAAACGAGTAAGATAAGCACAAAATAAACTGATCATCATTACCCGGGAGCGGTTTTGAAAGCCGGCATGCTGGACTGCATTGAGTCGCCGGAGGAAGGTGAAGTTTCCTGGTAGTTTGAGTCAGAAGAATTGAGTGGTTGACGAGTGAAGCCCGCCAAAGGGTGCAAAGAATATAAGTCGAAGATAACCTCAGTCCGGCGCTTCCTTGATGCATCGGGTAAGCCGGAGGAGAGGTCTGCATCTTTGCTGGACCGGGTCTGCCTCCGACTCTCATGAATCTGTCGCTTCAAAAGAAATTGAGGATCTTGATAAGCTAAAGGATGTGAAAATCTTACTTTCCGGGTTACCCTTCGGATTTTCTGTCTCGGCAAAGGCTCGGAGTCGGAGGAAATTATAGTTACCTCTTCAATCACTTCATGACTCGCTCCGGTGTCCTCCTGCTGATAATTCGTGTCAATAAGATGGTTAAAAAAGGAGCCTAAAGAGTCAAGAGCTACCTCTGACTCGGTGGTATCCTCCAGATGAAGCAGGTCCGAGGCGCTAGGTTTATTCCCCTTCTTACGGGCAGCGGCTTTCCTGGCGGCTTTCTTGGCCTTTCTGGCTTTCTTTGCAGCAGCATGGTCATATTTGACTTTCCAAAATTTATCATTAGCTTGTAAAAGACAACAAAGGTTTTTGAATTAAGACGAAATCGTTAGTATGGAAGGTGAGGTGTTCAGGTCAATAGTTTACCGCTGGGGCCGGGTTAGCCTTGCAGAAAGGACTTAAGCATGTTCTCCCGCAATCTGCCAGGCTCTCGTTCAGAAGAGACTTGGTCATGTCATCAATGATGTCCTCAGGTAAGTCGTCAGGACTGTGCCGAAGAGGATCATCCTTCTGGCCCGTGTAATCGCACATCAAGCCGGGGTGGCGGCTTAAAGGAATCACCCGCCAGGCAATCCAAACCCGGACCAAATCAATGCCGTTTAGGCCGTTCCCCAGAAGAGCTTTGATTTTGTTTATGGTGGGGGTAAGTGTTTGACGTTCAGCCGCAGATAATTTATCTGGTAAGGGGTGATTTGACTCCAGACGTAGGGTGCGGAAGCCGGGCAGAGGGTTCTCGTTAGCCGGAGAAGTGTCTTGGCAATAGAACCATGTCTGGTTCCAATATTTCGGGTGGCTTGGCGGCTCAGCAGAAGGGAAGAGACAGTCTCTACGTCGCTGGATTGAGATTCCGCCAAGCTCCAAGCTGGGCCCATGGGCACATTCATTTTGGCGGTTCAGATAGAATAACTCTCTAAAGAGTAGCAAGCTGGGTTCTTCTCCAAGGTACACCTCACAGAACACTTGGAAGTTGCAGATGTTTGACACGGAATTGGGTCCAATGTCTTAAGGTCGCAGGTCAAAAAAGTGCAGGACATCTCTGAAGAATTTTGAGCCGGGAGGAGCAAAGCCCCGGTTCATGTGATCGGTAAATATGACAACTTCCCCATCCTTGGGTTGAGGTCTCTCTTTTGACGGGTCAGGAGCACGATAGGACATGACCTCTTTCTTTGGCAGGTAACCCGTTTTCACGAAATCAGCTAAGGTGCTATCAGTGACGTTGGATCTAACCCAGTAGCATGTAATGGGTGCCTTGGGCGGCATTGTGAATGATGAAAGCCTATGACAAAATAAAATTTCCGGTTCAACTTTAAGCCGGCGAAAATATTTCAATTCATATTCAAGGTGGCGGCTTACGAAGGGGCCTAATGATATATGGCTAATTGTGTCAGATTGTTTAAACCGCCATGGGCATCATGAACAATTAAGTTATTCAAATCCACTATGAGTAACCCGGACTATTCATTGTGCATTGCCTTTATAAGCCGGCGATAAGAGCTGTCATGGCTGACAGATGCAGTTTTTGCCTAAGTGTTGCACAAACAAGTTTCACAAACTGGAGCTATTATTTTGGATCAAACGGTCGTGCAAGAAAGAAAACTTTCTAGAACTAAAAACTGGCACAGATGAGTTCATGAGCTCCAATGAGGTCTTTTTGCAAGTGAAAGGGGTCTGCTAGTATGAAAAAAGGACGCGAAACAACTACTGCAGGAGTTCTGTACTGCTTTTCGGATCAAAAGAAACCGAGATGGAAGAACTATGAAGAAACCGAGATGAACTACGAAGAACACAGAAGAAACGCAGAAACCTAATGCGGATCTGACGTTCGAGAAGAGGAAGACTTACAGTTGCAGATTCACTGCGGAGAGTCGCCGCCGTTCTCTAGACTAGCTCAGGTTGATGCAGCGGCCGAGGCTGAGGAAGACGAGATGCGCGGCGGCGGCGGCGGAGCTCGGGTTCTGAGGTGTTGAGAGGAGGAAGACGATGGAAAGGGAAGAATGAGAAAGGACCCGGTCGGGCCTATTTATAAGGGAAGGCTGATAAGTGGGCGCGAGAAACGAGGAGGCTGAAAGCATGATTATCCAGCTACAAAGGCGCCTCGGTTTTCGGGACAGTTATTAAGATAAGGATCCATTGAGATACGTTGAGCAGAACGTGCATTAATGGTGGATGACGTCACGGCGGGTTACCAAGAGTCCAGGAGATGACGTCATGGCGGGTTATAACCTTTGCGCAAACAGAAGCCAGAAGATTTTTCTTAAGGTATTGAAGATTGACATGAACCGGTTCAAATCAATCTGGGGCCTAATGTTGGGGATATAGCTACTGGTGTAACCCGCCTAGGATGGGCCGGGTTACGTTGCGACAACTCATCATTCAGAAGCCTAAGGATAGGTTGAAGATGGCGGTTCAGTAAGGGCCTCCGGCCCATAGGTGACTTGAGGCCCGTAGTGATAAACCGCCGTTATGGCATGACTTGTATTGTAAGGCAAGAATAGTTAAGAGTCTGAGCCGGACACTGTTTATGAGCCGGCCGGGACTCTGAGAGCCACTGGGCGTTAACCTCTCTATATAAAGGGACGACCCAGCGGCGGTTCAGGAGAGGTAACATCAAATCGGTAGCCAGGCATAGCGGATTCGCTCCCTGGTCATCGAAACCCTAGTAATTCCACCTCAACTGGAGTAGGCTTTTACCTTCACCGTAAGGGGCCGAACCGGTATAACCCTCGTGTCCTTTGTCCCGTTTTAACCCCTTTAAGCTTCCTAGTTGCGATGGCTCCACGACTAAGTCCTTTCACAAGGGCATTTGCCATGACTATTCCACGACACAAACCCTAATAATAAGATAACTAACATACTGCCATAATTGCGCAAACAGCTAAGCAGAAGCATTTCAAAAATAGCCAAATTCTAGCCAAAAATTTTAAATACGCTTAATCTACCAATTAGGGCCAAAGCGAAAGCATTTTTTCATTGCTCAGCGCTTAAGCGTCGCTTAACAACACTTTCTTGAACACTGATAAAGGGATTCATGTTTTTGTCGGTCCGTCCTGACCTTCCTTGCCCCTGAAGTTGCAAACAATTACCCACCGCTGCCATCCATAAGTGGTAGAAAATGATTTGCTAAAGATCCGGAAAAAAGAGCTGCCTGACCCGACGCTTGTCCCCCAATCTGGAAAACGATTTGCTAAAGATCCGGAAAACACAATCCATAAGTGGTAGAAAATGATTCACTAAAGATCAAGGTTAAAAAAAGCTGCCCGACTCGACTCTTGTTCCCTAATCCGGAAATCAATTTGCTGAAGATCTAGAAAAACAATTATGCACCATTGCCATCCATAAGTGCTATTAGCGAATGATTCACAAAAGATCCAGATAATTTTTTTGCATGACCCGACCCTTGTTTCCCAATCCGGAAAATGATTTTCTGAAAATCCAGGAAAAATTGCACTACCCTACCCTTCTTCCCCCAATCCAGACGACCCGCGGTTAAAAGGAAAATCAGGACAACCTGTCCTCCCTGCGCACCGCCGGCGTCTCCTCGGCGGCCACCTCTGCCCAGGAAGCCACTGCCGCCGCGTCGTGCTAGGTCACTCACCGATGTCAAGGTTTCCCATCACGATCGGCTCCCCACGTGCCCATCCACCATCTCAAGGCCGTCATCCGACCCCTGGGCGCGCATCCACCATCTCAAGGGTCAACCCGGCAATTCGGCCCATGGGCGGCCGCGCCGATGGGCACCCGACCTGAATGGGTAGGGTATGGGTCGTCGAGAATAATTGGTTTGATGCCAATATTTGGCATTGTAAATACTTGACAAGTCAACAATTGGCAATATCAGAAGTTGCCAAAAATTGGCAACTTCTTGTCAGGTTGGCAAGTAAACATGGTAACCAACCAAGCACTGGCCAACTTTTGGCATGCTATTTTTTGGCATCAAACCAATCATGCTCGTCATCTTCACTGATGGGTAACCCAATTAGTCATGGGTAGGGTATGGGCACAAGTTTATACCTGTGGGTTACCCGATGTGTCGCCCGATTAATATTACTATTTAGAAATAAAATACTTATCATGTATTACATATGGTCTTTTATCTAAATACAATACATATATTAGCATGTCACGAACATCCAACAACCATTGCTAATATACTACTGAAAAATTCATGGGGTTGAGCAACGCCCAGCTAGTAATAAGCCCATTTATGTGCACAATTTTCATAGTCCTTTGTAGGCTCAAAAGTAGTCCAACAATTGGCCCGACAGGGCACCATTGCCTTGTAATGTTTAGTACCACCTCGGCTAACTACTGAGGAAGGAAGCATCGGCATGACTATAAAGCTAGCAGGTAGTGACCGATTTTGTTTGAACTTGTTACATGCTAGGCAGAGTAAAAAATGGAAATGTTTCATGGACCTGATGGGTGCCCAAATGGGTCGGGTCACCCGTTGGGTGGGCGCATGGGTCGTCCATCAGACCCAAGGGTAGGGTCGTGGGTTGACCTGATTGGCTATTCGTGCATGGGTTTGGTAGAGGTCAGCCCGGTGAAACCCGACCCGATTGCTAGCCTGATTCAAGGGGCTCGCTTGCCATGCTCCCCTCGACACTGAGCGCCACTGTCGTGGGCCCCGGGAAACATCATCCGGTAACAACCCTACATGTTGTTTGTGGCTAGGTCTCATTATGCTCATGAGGGATTCGCCATAAACCTGCTCTCCCAGTCATGTCTAGCCCTAAGATTGTTTCTTCTTGCTTGTCCCTTCTTGGGGAGCCCTGCCCCTCCTTATATAAGTTGAAGGGGCGGGTTACATGTGGAGTCCTATTAGGATTAGGACTAGTCTACCTTCTAATACAAACCGGACAAGTCCGGATCTTAACTCCTTGTAAGGTAAATATTCCTCATGCCTTTCCTCTTAAACCGGCCCACCATTAACATAAACTGGCCTTTTGGGCCTTGGGCCTTGTCATCCGTCCGCCGCCTGCCGGGTTACCAGTGCGTCATAATGTTCTTGTAAACCGTCTGGTCAGGGCGGGTCGCTAGTGAATCGCCAAGCCCGGCTGGGTCATATTTCCGGCCGGTTCATACCGCGGGGTATATCCCCGACATTAGCCTCTAGTTTAATTTGGATTTATCCATGTTAAACTGATCCTGTAAAACAAACACAAGAACAAATTTGACAGGTTGTGCTCCAGGTTAAATATTTTGTAAGCCGGCACCTGATCATCCTTAAGTCCTTGTCATTTCCTCCTTCTAGAAAATCCGGGTCAGTAGACCAGCTTCATAATCATTTTGCTTGTAGAAAAAATATTGTAAACAAAGAATCCATTTGACCCGGCCTTCAATGCGCTGACTTTAAAAAATATTGGTCTTCAAATATTCAACTGATATTCAGTCGGCTTGAAGATGTAGAACTTGCCGGTTTATGATTACCACCTTTGTCGGGTTATAAAAACTGAAAATTCCGGGTCATGATTGTTGCCAACGCCGGTTCATGATTGTTGCCAACGCCGGTTCATGATTATTGATGACGCTGTAGCCCCCAAGTCTTGAGCAGAACAAAGTGATGACTTAAGACTTGCTTCAATATAAATGTTGCAACCTTGAAGAAATCCAGATGGTTCATCTCAGTCATTAGTCACAACTGAATATTCCATATTATGTAGCCCCCAAGTGCCGGGTTGTCATGCTTGCAGTAACCTGGGACTTGTAATTTGCCTTATACTCATAAAAAACTTTCAACCTGTGTAACCCCCAAGGGCCGGGTCATTATGCAATAATGAGCAAGGACTTTATAAATATGATCATGTAGACTTGAATAACAACGTGTAGCCCCCAAGGGCCGGCTCAGTAAGATAATATTGAGCTGGGACTTTATATATACTTCATTGACAATAATATCATACGATGTAATCCTCTCCATGGGGCTCGAACCCACGTCCACAAGGTTAAGAGCTTTGTGCTTTACCAACTGAGTAGTGGACCCTTAAATATAAAGGAGTAAGACTTGTGTACCTTGAATTGTTGACAGGAGCAATTGGTAGCCCCCAAGGGCCGGCTCATTATAAAGTGATGAGTCGGGTCTTCAATAAGGTGAGCAAAAAATGACTTTGCATTAGCCCCCAAGTGTCATGGTGCATGCTTGCAGCGACATGAGACTTACATATTTGATATAATCTCAACTTGAATAATGTAGCCCCCAAGTGCCGGGTCGTAAGCCTGCAGCGACTCGAGACTATTCCTTCAATTGTAGAATAAATCATATCCATTGATAATATAATAGCCATTGCGCTAAAGTGACTTTGAAAACCTTAATCATAATACTGGTTATTGATAACCATAATAAAAATCAGCCATGTAGGCTATTTGAAGATTCGAATAAGATAATCCAATGATTTATGAGCGCATGATTCCAATGACGCAATCCAAATATATACTGGCGACTTATAGTCCCAAGCCAGGCCGGGTTAACAAACACCGGATAATTTCTCATCATACACTGGCGACTTATCGTCTTAAAGCTAGGCCGGGTTAATAAACACCTGATAATTTCTCACCATCCACTGGCGACTTATCGTTTTAAAGCCAAGCCGGGTTAATAAACACCGATGATTTATAATTATGCTTTATTCAACCAGTTTCTGCATACATCAAGTTTAAAGTGTCCTGGCGGTTTACCGCCGGACGGGTCATAATGCCCAACATATAACCTGGGTTGATAACCAAGGCTGCACTTAAGAATAATCAAATATGAAATATATCATACCTGTGACATTGAATCACATCGTTGGTTGGCCAACTTTATTGTAGTAAAGGTGATAACCCCAATCTTAAGTACTGATAACTCCTTACATATTGTGCCGGTTTATGATAAAACCATACTAGGTTGTGATAAACAACGGATTAACCATATATAATACTGGCGACTTATAATCGAAACTAGACCGGGTTAATAAGCGCCGGATTATAACTGATCATGTACTGACAACTTGTAGTTGAAAGCCAAGCCGGGTTAATGAATGCCGGTTTATCAAAAACATCATAAATCTCATCAAAGGAGAAAAAAAACTTAGCAAATAAAAGCGGATGAAAACTTGTAGTAGAGGCTTTTCACGGGCTGCCAGGCCCCAAATTCGAGGCTTTTCATGGGCTGCCAGGCCACTGAGTTAAACCATTTTGCAAAGCCTTTTAAGATGGTCCTCAATCCTTAACCAATCGTCGTTTTAACTTGACAAGTTCGGGGTCTTATCAGAGTAACTTGTCAAAGTTCGACGGGTCATACCAGGTTTACCTGGGCGGAGTGACTTACTTAAAAAGGCAGGCTAACTCGGGGTTTTAGGTGTATACACGAGGCTTCCAAGCCGTGGCTTGATAGCCTATTACAAGTGTAGATTCTTTGTTCATTGCGATAGCAAAGAATCCCCAAGCAATATTTTGAGCTGTGCTCAGTGGGTGCCTATGTTTGAGTTGTTCTTTTGCAACACTCTCTTTGGCCCCCTAAGTAGTTTTCTGGTGTAGCTATGGTTCGGACACGACCAAGCCCCCAAGTGATTTTTCTGGTGGCCTTGCGCCGATCAAGAGGTGTAGCTTATGGTTTGAATACGACCAAGCCCCCAAGTGATTCTTCATATATGACTTTATAAGCCGGATCAATGAGCAAACAGGACGCCACTTTATAACAGAAGCCCCCACGTGATCAATAATATGATAAGCCAATAAGGCAGGATACCCATGCTTGAACCGCGCATCATGGCAGCAGGTCCTCTTCGGCAACCTTTAACTTTTTGCAAGAGATAAATTCTTCTTGAACCGGGATTTTGAACCGGATATTGAGAGCTTCAAAGCTTTGTGGGAGACATCTTTCCCTTGAACCGGATTTTAAACCGGAATCTTCATTTTTAGCCGGAAATTTTCTGATGGCCTTTAAACTCGAACTTGCGAGAAGTTAATTCCTTTTTGAACTGGACATTTTTAAATCGGATTTGAGAGCTTCAGAGCTTCGTGGGAGAACATATTTCCCTTGAGCCAGATTGTAAACAGGATATTTAAGAGCTTCAGTGAGACTGACTTCCCCTGAGCCGGATTTTAAACCAGAATCCTTTCTGATGACCCGGAACTTCTTCATTGAGTCGGGATGTTGTAACTGTTATATACTTTCTAAGCCGGAAATTTTCTGACGGCCTTTAAATTTTCATCAATATAACAGTAGCCTCTGGGACCGGGTTATCATTCCCTCCATCGTCCCGGGGTTCTTAATTTGCTGAAACTGGCAAGATTTGCTGAGTCATGTCATCGTAGCCCCCGAGTCTCAAAGGTGACTCGAGGAGTTGGCTTGAGATTCTTCATATTTGACCGTGATATAAACCGGCATAAATTGTATATCATTGGTGTTGATAGCACGATGTGAATCCATAGAAGGTTGAGGTGATTGCGGCGGGTTATAAATGATCCCGTATGAGCCGTGTCAGCAACTCGGCCAATTGTTCCTTCCAACTGGCTATTTGAAGTTAACCAAACTGTAGTGGCGGCGACTTGTGCGCCTGCCCATTGAGCCACCTAGTGCAGACGACGGTTGATAGCATATGATAATTTGCCTCCATTTTATTGAAAGAAAACCGGGCTACCCAAGCTGTGACTTGCTCGTACTCAATAAATAGCTCATGCAGACAGGTGCGGCCCGGTGTGTTGAAGCAGACCAGGCCGCGAGAGACGGACGGCAAAGACGACCACAGCATCAGAGGCAGTACAGACGCAGGCGAGTCGCCACCGCTCTTGCAGTGAATAATTGTTCTGCATAAACAATATCGCAAGCCGGAGTAATTTGTTCTTTTAAAGAAAGCAAATATGTAATATAAAAAATATACTGGATGGATTTCCCTGATATGTTAGGCCGGAAATTATCCACCGCGGAGTTGATAATCACCGCGTTGGAGCCGAAATCAACAACAGCCGAGTCGGCTGCGGGAGCAGACATATGAATCGGCCACGGCGCTGTAAACCGGTGTGGACGAGCAAATTGCCCTCCGCGTTGTAAGCCGGTGCAGACGCGTGAACCGGTCACGAGGGCGGACGGGCGAGTCGTCCGTGGCACTGTAAGGCAGCGGGGACGGGCGAGGCGGCCGGCGCGTGGATGAAAACCGGACCGCGACACGCCTGTCCGTGAAGCCGTGCGATACAGCCGAATGTGCATCCGTGGTATAACACTACCCCTTTTTCTTTTAATAGTCGCCCTGCGTAAAAACATTACAGGCCAGAGTAATTGCTGTCGGATGAATTAACATGTATTGATAAAATACATAGAAAAAATAACACCTAGTATTTTTTGCCGGATGAATACGGATGCTGGTGCTGGATAATGCATAGTGCTGCTTTCGTTTTTGACAGAAGAATTGATTGGTTCTCTTGTCTTCAAGTGCCTCAGGTCTCCACGTGACCTTCTCCTCTTTTTTGTGTGTATGTGTTTGGCCCAGCCAATGAATCTTGTACGTAGCTTGTTTTCTCCGCGTGAGGGCTTGCTTCCTTTGGCATAATTTTGCTGTTTTGAAAATTCACGCATGCACACGCAGCTTGCTAGTGGCGTCCCGATCTGCAGCCTTGGCACTTGAATCACCATGTCCTTTATCACGCGGGCGGCTCAGAGCGAAGCAGAAGTGGTCGCGGCCACAGGCGGGGCCACTCAGTGACTCTGAGCAAAGGTATGGCGGTTTAAAGCGGAGGTATGGCCGCCGGGTGTTGGTCACTGTGGTGGAGACGGATTCACGGGAAAACGACCCGGAGGCGACTCGAAGGCGCCTGACGGCTGTTCACGGGCAGGGCGCAACTCGACGGTAGCAGCGAGCCGGTCCGGTGGGTGGGTTGCAGACGGAGACAGTGGAGTCCGGGTCGCAGTCAGCTTTGCTTCTGCGTCCTGGTCCTCTTCTTTTTTTAAACTCTGTATCCTACTATTCATCCTTGCGTATTCTCAATGCGCGAACTTTCCACGCCTCAGCCCAGTACAATATTAACTGGTTCAGTAATTTGTCTTCATGTCAGTTGCGGCCGGCTTGCCGTGATGTGAACCATGGCAGTTGATTTTGACCACTGATTTTGACTGATGAAGCACCTCCTTGTACACAGATTTGCCTTGTTTTTTTTCTTTTCTTTTTTTGCATTGATTAGCACTTGGTCCCTTGATTCCTGTGCGTGTGCTACATCGATCCGGAGACTTCACGGGGCTGAAGCAACTGTCTTGATTGCCGCTGTACCAACAGATGTTGCTTGTGACACGTGTTTAGCTGTCTTTGATCACCTCGGACTTGGACAGCTGTATGTAGAGCATCAAAAACAACCCTGTGGATCGGACACGGCGGCTTAGATTTGATAGTGGCGCAGTAAAAGTTTGAGCCAGCCTCGGCGTAATGCTGCAGTATGATCGCCGGAGCGGAAAATCCAATCGGTCTTAGTGACCGGTGGCGGTGCTCGGCGGAATAGCGAAGACGCCGCAGCGTTGAGCGACTTCCACGCGTAGTAGATCCTGTCCCGGCCGTCGCGCAACCGCATCATCAATATATATAATATCTTTCAAATCCTGTACTGCTGGCTCAAGAAAGTTTTTATCGCCGATCTGATCAAAAAACAATGAATTTCCCGGCTCTTCTTCATCCAACGAATTGCGTATCCCTTGAACCCTAGGAGAGATCCCTCCAAAAACTCAACACCACTATGCGCAAGCTCCACGGTGGGCGCCAACTGTCGTGAAATTGTCATGGCAGATGTCCTAGTGTGAGGACTTAGTCGTGAGGCCAACGCATCTATGTGGTAGCTTGAGAGGGGTTGAGCGGAATCGAGAGACGCAACGCAAGACAAGGGTTTAGACAGCTTCGGGCCCCGGGAAACATCATCCGGTAACAACCCTACATGTTGTTTGTGGCTAGATCTCATTATGCTCATGAGGGAGTCGCCGTAAACCGGCTCTCCCAGTTATGTCTAGCCCTAAGATTGTTTCTTCTTGCTTGTCCCTCCTTGGGGAGCCCTGCCCCTCCTTATATAAGTTGAAGGAGCGGGTTACATGTGGAGTCCTATTAGGATTAGGACTAGTCTACCTTCTAATACAAACGAGATACAAGTCCGGATCTTAACTACTTGTAAGGTAAATATTCCTCATGCCCTTCCTCTTAAACCGGCCCACCATTAACATAAACCGGCCTTCTGGGCTTTGGGCCTTGTCATCCGTCCGCTGCCCGCCGGGTTACCAGTGCGTCATAATGTTCTTGCAAACCGTCTGGTCAGGGCGGGTCGCCAGTGAATCGCCAAGCCCGGCCGGGTCATATTTCCGGCCGGTTCATACCGCGGGGTATATCCCCGACAGCCACCATACCCCAGCCACTTGGGAGCTTCCGCTAGACCACCCCGTCATCGCTGATCCCGTGTGCTGCCGCTCGAATAATTACATATATCAGAGCTGCTGGAGGCCTCAGCCGACACAGCCCAAATAAAATGCATATCACAGGCACCGAAGTCCTAATTACTGGAAAATTCACATCGCGAACTACGGCCAGATCCCGGGGGGATCCAAGGTGGGAGCAGATACGAGTGGGGGGAGAAGGAGGGGGTGAGAAGTTATCGGCTGGGCGAACTCGACCCGGATGAACGCGCCCTTGACCTTAGACCCGCGGAGTGCCTCGAGGGCGGCCCGAGAATCGGCGACGGAGCGGAAAAGGACGAGCACGTAGGTGTGGGAGCCGGCGCACGTGACGACACAGTCGAGCGCCTCGTGCGGGTCGGAGGCCGCTATGACGCCGTCCTCGCCCGCATGCGCGGGCAGGTTGTCGACCCATAGCGTGTTCGTCTTGTGGGCGGACCCTGGCGCGGCAGCGGCGCCCCTGGCGGCGGAGGGCTCCGACTCCTTCGGCAGGGAGGCCGACGGCCTGGCGGCATATCAGGGCCCCGCAGGCGGTGGGTCCAACGACATCGACGGCGGCGGGGATCAAGGCAGTGAGAGATCACCGGGTGCTAGGGTTAGGATGTGGGTATTTGGGCTATCTGAGATGGGAAACGTAACGGGTTGTGGCGAACCGGCCCGCGGGTTGGACCGTGTATACTACGGGCAGGGCAGGGATGGCTGCGCGCTTGCGCCGACTCCATGGGCGGCACCGTTTCTATCCCCGCTCCAATATATCATCCATACACGACAGCTATTCCCATCACCGTGAAAAAAAGGAAATTGTTTCAAAACAGTTGGATGATTTATTGACTTTGTAAGCCGCATCCGACGTCGTCCAATCCAACGCGAACGTGTGACGCAAGCGCATGTGTGTCCCTACGCGAAGCTAGCCCATGTATAGTAGAGTTCATGATTTGTGCTTGCATCCCGATGACTGCCTTTTTCTGAAGGATCCTTCTTACACTTACTTCACACGCAATGCTTTGCCAGGTAGTTATACATGTGATCGTACAAATACTAGAAAATCGTATGATTGTTCATGGGTGCTGGTTTCATTTGGTATTCGGAAGTTGATGAAGTCAATGTTGCGCACACCACACCACACCCCCTCACATGCAATCCTTGACCCCGCCGTCTTTCAACATGCCATTGCGCCATAACCAGAGCAGCCGGGCCGCCATTGCCGTGGCCGTCAGAACATCATTGAAGTAGTCATGCCCGTTGTCTCAACATTGCCATGACCATGAAACACGTTGTCACGGCATCATCAAAGCAGTCGGGCCTCTGTCGTAGCATCTTCGCAGTTGTCAAAAGACAATGTCGCATCATAGCATCGCCATGGCCGCTCAGGCATGCCATCGCAGCAGCATCGCGATCACCGAAGCACTGCAGGGGCGTTAGAAGCGTGTCGCCGCGCCATCGCCACGACCGTTAGAGCACCGCATGGGCATTAGAAGTGTGTTGTGGTGCCATCTTTGCAGCCGTCGCAGCACAACTGAAAGCATCAACATGGTCGCCGAAGCATGCCGCCGCACTCGTCAAAGCTCATGATGGGTGTTTGTAGCATGTCATTGTGCCAACGCCAAAAATAAAAATAATGGAAATGACCCTAATACGAGAAAGTGGCCTCTACCACAACACAAATAATCATAAGTTTATGGATCTGTGGTTCGTACTTCTGCACGTCCGTTCTGACCCTACTTAAAGAAAGTGTCTCTACACAACACAGATGACCATAATATACTTCACTACCACAACGTTTTCTTGAACTTCTGCCCGTTCGTCCTGACTTTGCCCCTGAAGTTTCAAACAATTACCCACCATTGGCATCCATAAGTCGTAGAAAATGATTAGATAAATATCCAAAAAAGAGAGCTCCCGACCCGACCAGTCTTCCCCTATCAGGGAATGATTTGCTAAAGATTCAGAAAATACAAACACCCACTACTGCCATCCATAAGTGGTAGAAAATGATTCGCTGAATATCCAGAAAAAAGAGTTGCCCGACCAAACCCTTGTTCCCCACTCCAAAATACGATTTCCTAAAGATCCAGAAAAAGAATAACCCACCACTCCCATCCATCAGTGGTAGAAAATGATTCGCTAAAGATTCGAAAAAAGAGCTGACTGACCAGCTCATTGGTCGCTAATCCTGAAAATAATTTGCTAACGATCCGAAAAACAATTACGCTCCACTGCCATACATAAGTGGTAGAAAACGATTCACTAAAGATCCGGAACAAAAAGAGCTGCCCGACCCGACCCTTGTTCCTTAATCTGGAAAACTATTTGATTCAAAAAAAATTGCCGAACCGGCCCTTCTTCACCCAATCCAGATGAACTGCAATTATAAAGAAAATCCGGACGGCCTGGACTTCCCGCGCGTTGCCGACGTCTCCCACCACACAAACCTCCCCGCGGCTGTCGCCTCTGGCTCCCAGGAACCCACTGCCATTGCTTCCTGCTAGGCCATTCACCGGTGTCAAGGTTTCCCGTTGCTATCGGCTCACACGTGCCCATCCACCATATCAAGGGCCTCACGCGCTGCGCTTCCCTGGACTCTGAGCGCTGCTGCCTCCAGCCACCTGCGAGCCTCCACCAGACCACCCCATCGCCGTTGATCCATTGTGCCTCCACTGGAATAACTACATATATCAGAGCTGCTGGAGGCCTCAGCCCATACCGCCTAAATAAACTGCAAATGACAAACACCGAAGTCCTAATTATTAAAAAATTTACATCACAAACTGCAGCCAGATCCTAGGCGGATCCAAGGTCGGAGCTGATACGAGTGGGGAGGGGGAGGGGGGTTGAGATATTACCGGCTGGGCAAACTCAATCAGGATGAAGGTGCCCTTGATCTTGGACCCGCGGAGCGCCTCGAGGGCGGCCCGACACTCGGCGATGGAGCGGAAAATGATGAAGGCGTAGCTGCGGTACCCGACGCGCATGATGACGCAGTCGAGTGTCTTGTGCGGGGCGAAGGACGCCACGACATCGTCCTCGCCCGTGTGCGCAGGTAGGTTGCCGACCCACAACGCACTCTTCTCGTGGGTGGCAACGTGCGTGGCGGCTGCACCCCTAACGCCGATGGGCTCCGATTCCTTCGACGGTGAGGCAGATGGCCTGGTGGCCTCCACGGCCACGGAGGGCTCCGCAGACGGTGGACCCAATGACATCCATGGCAGAGGGGATCAGGGTAGGGAGAGATCAGCGGGAGCTAGGGTTAGTATGTGGGGATTTAGGTTGTCTGTCACGGGGAATGGAACAGAGTGAGGAAACTATCCCGTGCGTCGGCCTGTATATAATGCGGGCGGGGCTATGCTGAGTCCGTGGGCGGCACCTTTTCTATCCCCGCTTCAACATCATCCAGACACCTATTCCCATCACCGGAACACTAAAGAAACAATCCCATCACCAAGAATTGTTAAGTGTGACCTTCTCAAAACAAGCAAGTTTACCCAGCACATAGTTCAAACTTATCATTACGCCTTACTAACCAAGGGCAAATATGTCATTCATAACCCGAGATTGCATCGCCTGAATCTATCTATCAAAATAAACACAAAGAAATAGAAACATAAACATAGTTAGTCGTTATCTTATTTCTTGGGAGACATGACTTTGGGGCCCGCCCACCACAACCTCTCGCAACCATATCCTCTCCCCGTCACATATTCTTGTCCATATGTTACCTACGGGGCTGCACTTGTACGTATTACCGTCAGGGGTGGGGTGGGCGCAGAGGGACGAGCGTAGTCGGCTCGAACCCGATTATCATTCGCTTCGGAAAAATACTCACAACAACATGAACTTCATAGACACCTTTTAATTTATTTCATGGAGTTAGTTAGTAATTACTTTCCGACTTAAATACATCTCAAAAAGAAGGCATGCATACAATATCTCATTGGCATAATATACTTCACTACCAAAAATAGAATAAAGTAAATGAACCTAACGAAAGAGAGTGTCTCTACATAAACACAAATAATCATAAGTTTATATAAGTGTGGTTACAACATTTCTATACATCATACAAGTAGGCACATTGTTGTTTATGTTAATGTTTTATTAATCATGTTTCATTAACCCATATGGATTTGAACCGTATCCCTCCAAACTAAATGGCGAAGAGGAATATAAAATATGTCCCATTCACGGCTTTATAGGTAGAAATGGCGTCTTCCAGCTACTCAGAGTCAATGTATGCAAAAGTTTGACCAACGTAGAATCCAACACCTTCAATCTTTCCAATCCTTTGAAACTCTTCTTCTACCTCCTACTTTAAAATAGATGAACTAATTCCTCCAACACATGGGTTCCTAATAGCTCCATCATGTAAAAACCAATCAAAGAACAAATTCCATAAGCAGGCATACTATTTCTGTAATGAAATAGATGAATAAAATCCTCATACAAGTAGTCCTAGCAACAAAAAACTATGAGATAGCTATGAATGGTCTAACTTAAAGTGAAATAGATCAAAGATAAAATACACTTCATATTTATATCAAATCACGGCCTGAATAACAGCAAATTGTGTCACTTGTGCACAACTCATTACACAACATTAGCCCATGAATGGAGCAATTTCACTCAAGAAATAAACAACTATGACTAACCAAGGATTATTCTGTATTAGTACATCATTCCTTATTAGTACATCATTCAAACTTAAATCAGAGCATACTATAGTTACCACATATTGTATGCATCCCTATATGTTGTGAGTGGCGCAGGGATGGCTTTGCCGTGTGGGTGGGCCATCTGATTACGCCACCTTGAGAAAAATAATCGCAAAAACATGGCCTTCATATACACCTTTTAATTTAATTCAAGGAGTTGGTTAGTAATAATTTTGCCTCTTAAAAACGTCTCAAAAAGAAGGAATGCATACAATATCTCATTGGCATAATATACTTCACTACAAAAAATAGAAATAATGTAAATGACCCTAATAAAAGAAAGTGTCTCTACCACAACGCAAATAGTCATAAGTTTATGTATATGTGGTTCGTGCTTCTGCCCGTCCGTCCCGACCCTAATGAAAGAAAGTGTCTCTACCACAACACAAATGACCACAATATACTTCACTACCACAACACATTCTTGAACACTGATAAATGGTTCCTGTTAGAATATATAACCGTATTGTTTGTATAGATATATTGTTGTATATGTGTAGTCCTTGTATAGGTGTCCGTATATTGTACGATACAAACTCTGCCTTGTAACCTCTATATATTGATCAATACAAGGCACCACAACATGTGGTTTCCCTAATCTTACATGGTATAGAGCCTAAAACGCTAACCCTAGCCTGTGCCGCCCTCCTCCTCCTTCCGCTGCCACCGAAGGCACCACCCCTCTCGCCGCCGCGCCCCGATCGCCGCCTCCATGTCGCAGCCCGACGCGGACGCAACGAACGAGGCGCTGGCCGCGACCAAGGAGCGCTAGGACGCCGAGGCCGCTGCCGAGGCCGCCAAGACCAGGCTGCCTCTCGCGACCGCCGCCGATGGATCCGAGACGAGCGCGGGGTCTTTCTCCTTGACCTCGCTGCATGCCCAAGCCGTCGGCTTGCACTCCATTAAGGGACACGTTCCCGTCGAGCTCGCGCTTGACACCGGCGTTCACCGTCAGTGGCGCACCTTCTTCCGCGCCGCCTGCCGCAGGTACGCCCTCCTGGATCACCTCGACTTCGATGCCCCCGACGCGCCGAACCCGGAGTGGTCTCTCCTCGACGCCACCGTCATCTCTTGGCTCTATGGGTATGTCTCGCTCAGCATCCTCGACGCCGTCATGACGCCCGGTGACGATCCCCTCGCCGTCGATCTCTGGAACAACATCAACGGTCTCTTCAACGACCACAAGATCAATCGTCAGCTCCACCTCACGGCCGAGCTCGGCGATGTCAAGATGGGAGAGATGAACATGGCCGACTATCTTCAGAAGGTAAAATCCCTCTCCGATGGGCTTGCGGATCTTGGCGCCCCCGTTGATGATGCCGAGATGGTGGTCCACTGCCTCAATGGCCTCTCCGAGCAATACGAGGCCGCTGCCGATCTGATCTCCCTCATGTCGGGCATGACCTTTGCGCAGTGCCACTCGTTGCTCGTGCTCTAGGACATGAAGCGCAAAAATCGCCATGCCCGCAACTCGGACACGGCCCTCTTCACCAACACCGCCGACAACTCTGGCAACACCGGCAACCCTGGCAAGGCCTCTGGAAAAGGAAAGAAGAAGAAGAAGGCCGCCACGGGCGTCGCCAAGGAGATCATCCCGGCGCCCGCGACCCCGCCGGCTGCCACTCCTTCTTGGCCCTCACTGCAGCATCCCTGGAACGGTGCCATCTAGATGTGGCCCTATGGCCAGGGGGCCTACTCGGCCGTGCGCTGCCCACCTATGCCCCGGATCCGGGCTACACGCCCCGACACACCCCATCGCCGCATGCGTTCTATGCTCAGAGCCCATACGGCATTGCCCCCTACGGTTACGGCTACACCCCTGGACAGCCCTCCTACGGACTCACCGGCCTGGCTCCATCATCGCCGGCATCAACAACTGCTTCGTGGGACCAGGCCGCGCTCATGCATCAGTTCCAGACCATGGGGCTGCAAGCACCCACCAGGGAGTGGGTGATGGACACCGGCGCCTCCTCCCACTTCGCGTCTGATCCCGGTATGCTCACCTTCGTGTCTCCCCCATCTTCCTCTCGTCGTGCTGTCGTTGTCGGTAACGGTTCCACCCTTCCAATCACTGGTACCGGGCATGCACGTCTTCCTATTTCCACCACCTCTCGTCCTCTTTACCTTCGTAATGTCTTAGTAGTTCCTAACATAGTTAAAAACCTTTTGTCTGTTCGTCAGTTCACCATTGATAATCGTGTATTCGTCAAATTTGACCCTCTTGGTTTTTCTGTGAAGGATCTTCTATCCAGGACCGAGATTCTCAGATGCAATAGCTTTGGAGCTCTCTACTCCATCCGTCCTTCCTCTACCAGCCAGCCACACGCCTTCCTCGTCGTCGACGCAGCACTCTGGCACCGTTGGCTTGGGCATCCTGGGCGGCCCGTTATGGAGTCATTAGCTTGTTCTTCGATCATCCCTAGGGAAAAGAATAAAAGTAGTTTGTGTCATGCTTGTCAGTTAGGTCGTCATATTCATCTTCCTTTTTCTTCCACCAATCGTGTAACCACTACTCCATTTCAGATAATTCACTGTGATTTGTGGACATCTCCTGTTGAGAGTATTTCTGGCTTTAAGTATTATCTTGTTTGTCTCGATGATTTTACTCAGTATGCATGGGTTTATCCTCTCCGGGCTAAGTTAGAAGCTTTCTCGCACTTGTCGTCCCTTCATGCTTTAGCTCTCACCCAGTTTAGTGCATGCCTGCAGGCTATTCAGTGTGATAATGGTCGCGAGTTCGATAATTCACTCCTCCATTCGTTTGCCAAGCACCATGGAATTGCACTCCGCTTTTCATGTCCATACACTTCGCAACAGAATGGTAAAGCCGAGCGCATTATTGGTACTCTTAATGACATTACTCGTACACTCCTCATCCAAGCTAGCATGCCACCTCGTTTCTGGGTCAAAGCTCTTCACACCGCCGTTATGTTGCATAATCGGCTGCCTTCCAAGGCAATCTCGGATCGCATACCCTTTCGTGCCTTACTTGGCGTGGATCCTACTTATGTTGGTCTTCGGGTTTTCTGATGTCTATGTTACCCCAACACCACCGCCGTTGCTCCGCACAAACTTGCACCTCGCTCCGTGCCATGCGTGTTTCTAGGGTACCCATCATGGCATCATGGCTATTGTTGCCTTGATCGTTCCACCCAAAAGATCATCATCTCTCGCCATGTCATGTTCGATGAGTCCAGCTTTCCATTTGCCTGCACTCCATCTTCGTCAACTACTACTCCTTCTCTGCACACTTATGATTTCTTGCAGGGTACTGAGCAGCCGCTGCCGTTGATGCCGTTCACCGTGCCGGGCCCGGTAACCCCGGACGCGACCCTACGGTCGCCGCCACGGTCGCCGCCACCGACCTCGCCTCGGTCGCCTGGGGCACGGGCTTCTGCCGAGCGCCCTGCTGGGGTCCTTGATGGCGGCTCTGCTGGGAGTCCCTCTCCTACTGCAGCAGCATCACCCCCGTCCACGCCGTCGCCAGCTCCTGCTACTGTGGATCCACCCCTGACCCGCCGGCCGTGGGCCCCCACCGCCACCATCTCACGCCATGGCCACTCGTGCCAAACAGGGTATTGTGCAGCCGAAAAAGATTTTTGATCTTCATGTTGAGGGTTTATCTCCAATACCGAAGACTTATCGTGGTGCTCTCAAGGATCCAAACTGGCATTCCACCATGGTTGAGGAGTATGGTGCTCTTCTCTCCAACAACACTTGGGACCTCGTTGATCCACCTCGCAATGCTAACATCGTTACTGGTAAGTGGATCTACCGTCACAAGATGAAGTCTGATGGTTCTTTGGATCGCTACAAAGCTCGTTGGGTGCTCCGCGAATTTACTCAGCGCGAAGGTATCGATTTTGATGAAACTTTAAGCCCTGTCGTCAAGCCAGCCACTATTCGCACAGTGCTCTCTCTTGCTCTCTCTAGTGACTGGTCGGTTCATCAGCTTGACGTCAAGAATGCGTTCCTCAATGGCACTCTCACCGAGACTGTTTATGTTCATCAGCCTTCTGGGTTCACTGATCCTCGCTTCCCTGATAAGGTTTGTCTCCTCAACAAATCACTCTATGGTTTGAAACAGGCGCCTCGAGCATGGTTTCAGCGGTTTGCTTAATTCATTGCATCGGTTGGTTTCGTTGGCTCCAAGTCCGACAGCTCGTTGTTCGTCCATCGGCGTGGCGCTGACATGGCCTATCTCCTGCTCTATGTGGATGACATCATCCTGACCGCATCTTCCTCGACATTGCTACATAGTTTGATTGCCTCTCTTCGTACCGAGTTCAGTATGACAGATATGGGTGATCTTCATTACTTTCTGGGCATCTCTGTCACACGCAGCAAGGACAGTTTGTTCCTCTCACAGGAGAAGTATGCAATGGATCTTCTTGACCGAGCTGGCATGTTGCAGTGCAAACCCATCTCTACTCCCGTCGATACTACCTCCAAACTTTCAGCCAAGTCTAGTGATCCAGTTGCAGATCCCACTGAGTATCGTAGTATTGCAGGCGGTCTTCAGTACCTAACATTCACTCGGCCAGACATCTCTTATGCTGTGCAGCAGATTTGTCTTCATATGCATGATCCTCGAGCTAATCATTTGCTCCTTGTGAAGCGTGTGCTTCGCTATATCCGTGCCACCACCGGCGACGGCCTCACTTTGTTTCGACGCAGCTCCAACAAATTGATGGCTTATTCTGACGCTGATTGGGCAGGTTGCCCTGATACTCGCCAGTCTACCTCAGATTATTGTGTCTTCCTCGGCACTAACCTGGTGTCATGGTCTGCTAAGCGGCAACACATGGTCTCTGAATCCAGCGCCGAGGCCGAATACAGGGCAGTTGCAAATGTAGTGGCTGAAACATGTTGGCTACGGCAGCTTCTTCAGGAGCTTCATCGACCGGTGACTAGTGCCACTGTGGTGTTTTGTGACAATGTGAGCTCTGTTTACATGACACAGAATCCCGTTCATCATCAGCGCACCAAGCATGTGGAGATCGATCTACACTTTGTACGAGACTGTGTCACCACAGGCGAGGTCCGGGTTCTTATGTTCCGAGTTCTTCTCAATTTGCGGACATTTTCACCAAAGGATTACCATCCCCTCTCTTCTTAGATTTTCGGGACAGTCTTAACATTTGTCGACGCCCGTTTACGGCCGAGGGAGGGTGTTAGAATATATAACCGTATTGTTTGTATAGATATACGGTTGTATATGTGTAGTCCTTGTATAGGTGTCCGTATATTGTACGATACAAACTCTGCCTTGTAACCTATATATATTGATCAATACAAGGCACTACAACGTGTGGTTTCCCTAATCTTACAGTTTCGTGCTTCTGCCCGTTCGTCCTGACTTTGCCCCTGAAGTTGCAAACAATTACCCACCACTACCATCCATAAGTGGGAGAAAACGATTCGCTAAAGATCCGTGGAAAAGAAGAGCTGCCCGACCTGACCCTTGTTCCCCAATCTGGAAAACACTTTACGAAATGTTCAGAAAAAACAACCCATAAGTCATAGAAAATGATTCACTAAAGATCAAGGTTAAATAAAGCTACCCGACCCGGCCAAAGACCCTCAGTGCCTGCCCTTACATGGTATAAGGTTCGATGCCAGCATCTAGCATCACACTTTTGGCTTCTCTCAGATCAAGTGCACTATGAGCAGAATGTCCAGACAACAAAGATGAGCCAGCTTCAGGTGCTGGAAGGATACCACCAGTGATTAGCATTGCACCATAGTCTAATTTTCTTGACGTTCCACATCGAGGATCATACCCTTGTGATGTGCCATGACTACTGCGACCAGCACCAAAATAATCACATGCGGCATGTGGACTATCCTTGTACATCTTTGATCTGGGGAACCCAACAAGCGGTGTTAGGTTATCAAGCCCACTGCCGGAGAAAAGAACATGAATCCTTGTATTATTGAAAAGACGCCCATCTATAAGATTCTTAGCATTAGAAGCTCCTTCAATGGTTGCAAACTCCACAAAAGCATACTGCCTTTCTGGAAAAACTTTGATGTTTGTAACCACACCATGTATTGCCATAGCCCTCCTTAGTGCCTCCTCGTTAACTTTATGGTTATTGGGTAAACCCACCCGGAGAACATTGGTAGGAATTTTTGCATCTCTCATTCGTACTCTAGCAGAACCCTGACAAACAGAACATGATATGATAGTAAGCAACCCACAGATCAAAGAGGATAGTACAACTACAAGAACCAAGAGAAGTAAATAACAGTACCTTTGCATGTCCGACTCCCATTTCACCGGGTGGCAATGATCCTCTACAGTTGAAGTTACCTGCTTCTGACCATTCCTATCAAAATCAGTACACATAACTAAATAATAAGACAACGTCCCTTGACAAACTGCTGCCTAGAAGTACTCTGGACCTCTGGAAATCAACACACAATTCCTTGCCCCCTAAATGTGTCCCATTCAAGGTTCTATGGGCATAAATGGCATCTTCCATCTTCTCAAAGTCGATGTATGCAGAAGTTTGATCATGGGAGAATGCAACACCTTCAATCTTCCAAACTTTTGAAACTCCCCCTCTACCTCCTGCGTTGAGATAGACGGACTAATTCCTCTAACCCAGAGGTTCCTAACAGCTCTAGCTTGTAAAAACCAATCAACAAACACAAGCAAACATCATGAGGGCATAAATCTTTAGACAACACCAGCATAGCAATTTCACCCTAGAATAAGGAACAATCACCAATCTAGGAGTATTTCCATACCTACTAATAAACGATAATGTTCAAAAAAGTGGAAGGCCACAATATAGAGCAATGGGCGCTTAAGCGCACTTGAGCATTTTTTAAACTTGGCCAGAATTTGACTGTTTTGAATAGTATGCACAGGAAAATAGGAAACCTGGTATACGAGTAGTTGATGTAGCATCTAGAATGACCGTCACAACATAGGAAATACAGATCATGTTCACACAGCAAGAAAAATGACAACTAAAATGTAGTTCAGTTCAAATAGACATAGCCAAATGCAGATCATCTTTACATGACTTGGCCAGAATCTCAAGGAAACAACTCCCGTACAGACCCTAATTATAACATAAATGACACACTGCCATTGTTGCGCAAGCAGCTAAGCAGAAGCAGTTAAAAAATAACCAAATTCTAGCCAAAATTATCAAATACGCTCAATCTACCACATAGGGCCAAAGCGAAGCGTTTTTCCATTGCTCAGCGCTTAATAGTCGCTTAGCTACTTTTTTCTAGAACATTGATAAAGAGATTCGTGTTTCTGCATGTCTGTCCTCACCTTCCTTGCCCCTGAAGTTGCGATCAATTACCCACTACTGCCATCTAGAAGTGGTAGAAAATCATTTGCTAAAGATCCGGAAAAAAGAGCTACCCGAACTGACCCTTGTTCCCCAATCCGGAAAATGATTTGCTAACCGAGAAAACAATCCATAAGGGGTAGAAAACGATTCGCTAAAGATCAAGGTTTAAAACAAATCTACCCAACCTGACCCTTGTTCCCCAATCCAAAAAATGATCTGTTGAAGATCTCCGGAGAACCAATTACCCACCACTACCATCCATAAGTGGTAATAGAGACCGATTCGCTAAAGATCCAGAAAAAAGAGTTGCACTATCCGACCATTGTTCCCCAATTCGGAAAATGATTGCTAAAGATCCGGAAAAATGCCCAACCCAACCCTTCTTCCCCCAATCCAGATGACCCGCGGTTAGAAAGAAAATCAGGACAACCCGACCTCCCTGCGCACCGCGGGCGTGTCCCTGGCGGCCACCTCCGCCGAAGAACCAACTGCCACTGCTTCGTGCTAGGCCATTCACTGATTTTGTTTGAACTTGTTGCATGCTAGGCGGATTAAAAAATGGAAATGTTTTCGTTGACCCGATGGGTGCCCGAATGGGTCGGGTCACCCATCGGGTGTGGGCATGGGTCTTCCGTCAAACCCAGGGGTTGGGTCGTGCGTCTTGGGTTGACCCGATTAGCTATTCGGGCATGGATTTGGTAGAGGTCGGCCCGCTAAAACCCGACCCGATTGCTAGCCTGACTCAAGGGCCTCGCCCGCTGCGCTCCCGTGGACCCTGAGCGCCGCCATCCCCTAGCCACCTGCATGCCTCTGCTAGGCCACCCCGTCACCGCTAAACTCGTGGGTCGCTGCTCAAATAATTGCATATATCAAAGCTGCCGGAGGCCTCATCCCACACCGCCTAAATAAACTACAAATCACAAGCACCTAAGTCCTAATTACCAAAAAATTGACATTGCCAACTGCAGCCAGATACCTGGGGGATCCAAGGTGGGAGCGAATCCTAGTGGGGGAGAAGGTATGGGTGAGAAGTTACCGAGCAGGTGTACTCGACCCAGATGAACGCGCTCTTGACCTTGGACCCGTGGAGCACCTCGAGGGCGGCTCGGGACTCGGCAACAAATTGGGAAACGACGAACACGTAGCTGCAGGAGCCAGCGCGTGTGATGACGCAATCGAGCGCCTCATGCGGGGCTAAGGCCGCCATGACGGCTTCCTCGCTTGTGTGCACGGGCAGGTTGTCGACGCACAAGGCGTTCTTCTCGTGGGCGGCCCCTAGCAAGGCGGCAGCGGTGCCCGAGTGCTGGAAGGCTCCGACTCCTTCGGCGGGGAGGCCGACAGCCTGGCAGCCTCGGAGGGCCCCGCGGGCGGCGGGTCCAATGACAGCCGGCCCCGTCCGATCTTACTCGATCGTGTGACGCGAGAGCCTGTGTGTCCCCACGCGAAGCTAGCCCATCTATAGTCACTGGTAGAAAATAGGCCTTTAGTCCCGGTTCGAAAAGGCCATTAATCCCGGCTGTGCAACCGGGACTAAATATGTGCGCCTAAAGGCCCCCCCCTTTAGTCGCGCCTCTTACGAACCGCGACTAAAGGCCCGTCCACGTGGGCGCCAGGAGTCCGTCGGGGCGGAGGACCTTTAGTCCCGGTTCTCGTGGCTAACCGGGACTAAAGGCCTCCTCCACAGGTTTAGGGTTTTAGCCCCCCTAAACCTGGTTTCTTTTTAATTTGTAGTGTTTTATTTCTTTTATATTTTATTTTGTGTTTTATTTTAATTTTGATGAAGTTTCAGTACACATATTCTACGCTACTATATACATGCATATGAAATTTCAAACAAGAAGAATTCAAGAGGAATATATAATATATATTCAATCTCGGGTGACCATATACAACTTCGAACAAGTTTGCATACACAATTAGGATGGATGACCATATACAACTTCGAACAAGTCTCAATCTCGGGTATGCATATAAATTTCTTCGTCCTCGGTATAGTGTTCTCCTTTAGGATTGATGACTTCCCTCATGAAAAATCCTGCTAATTCATCTTGAATTGGTCGGAAGCGAGCTTCTGGACTAAGCCTCCTCCGCAAGTTATCCGTCGCCTTCCGCACGCTATCCGATGCCTTCCGCTCAGAGGTGTGTCTCCGGATGTTCTCACAAACATAGTATCCACATAGATTGGTCCCCGTGGCTGCTTATCCACATTAACTAACCTTCTAAAATCTAGCTCATGTTTGAATTCACCGACAATTTCTTCTGAGAACCGTCTCCAAACCCTACAGGGCAAAGAAAATTAAATGAACAAGGGAGTTATTAGTTACTTGATATTAGGAAATGAACGAAAGAGACCGATCGATATAGAGCTCAAATGATTGAAAATAATTACTTTTGCAGCATTTTTCTCATGTCGGCCCAAAGCTTTGGATCCGAATCCATAGAGTCCATGATTAGAACTCTGGAGGTGTGAAGTTTAATATTTAGCAGAATCCAGTGGAACCTGCGGACACGTTACATGCACAGTCATGCATAACTCATCGATTAGACATACCATGCATGGAGTAAACAAAAGAGAATGGGCACAAGAGAGAAACACTCACCCAAAATGGTAAGGAAATAGAATATGACTTTTGAGTTGATGCTTTCTAAGAAACTTGTACAAGTCTTTCTCCACGTCTTCGGGGTGATTTTGTAACACATGTCCATTAACGATTTGTGGGTCAATGAACCCAACATCATGGATGTTTCTTATTTTGCATTCCCAAATCTTCAATCTGCATAATAGCGTACGCAACAATATAGTTAGGACAATATATATATATATATATAGTGCAGGCAATGAAGAACGAGATGAGGTAGAAATAAATCACTTACAGAACGTAGCAACTCAGCATAGATTTGTCGAGCTCGCGCAGATTGAACAGCTGGAACAATTCACTCATATGAACTTGTACAGAGTACCGTTTGGTGTGATGCTCCTCTGTAACATCCGCATAAACATATTCTTTGTCGGCCCATGTTATGAATTGCTTGTACCAACGTAGCAGATTTCGCATTTGTGGTGGTAGACTCTTTTCCCGCGTAGGCTCGACGAGAGGCCCATTCCGCACATATTGTAATGCTATCTCACATACTGGCGCATCCTCAAGGCCTAAGAAGGCACGAAGAGTCAAACCCATCTCGGACGCTTGTTTCATGGCACTCGCTACAGTCAATCCAAGTGCTGCCGCAGCTGCTATGATCTCGGGGTCCTCTTCCGGACCGGCTTTCACTATGAGCGGGGGGATCGATTGTTTATTCTGCATCCCGAGCTGGTCAACTTGTTTCCCGCTTTTTTTTTACTTTCTTCTTTCTCCTCCTTCAATATTTTTGCTTGCCTACGAAGTTCATGTCCATAGTCGTCAGGCATATTCAGCTCGGCTTGGGACGGTGTCGTCAAAAAATCCTTAGCCCACTTCTTTTGCTTCTCAGTGAATACTTGCTTGGGCTCAGGCTCTTTTATCGCCTTCGTATCCGCCTTCAATTTCTCATAATGAGCAGACGCGGCCAATTTGGTTTCAGCTTCACTAAGTTCCCAAGGCCTTGGGAGGAGAGGCTTCAGTGATGGCTCCGGTACCCTTGTGGTCTTAGGTACATAAGGGTCCGGGTTAATAGTCCAGGAGCGGGTTTCCTTGCTGTCCGCCTGCTTCTGCTTCTTCGCCGGAGGTGGATTGGGGGGCGTCGTACCCGCCGGAGGAGGATTGGGGGGCGGCGGCTGCTTACCCGCCGGAGGTTGTGGATCGGGGGACGGCGTCGAATGGCGTGAAGGAGGTGTAGGTGAACCACCACGACCACCACCACCGCCACCACCACCACCACCACCACCATCGGAGGGGGGTGGACTTGTTAGCCTTGGCGCCTCGCCTGGAAACACTATGTACTTCTTTTTCCATAGAATGATCTGGCGCTTGACATCTCCAAGTCTTCTCTCCCCTTCGGGTGTAGCTTTGTCAATCTCCAGGTCCTCAAACTCTTGGACTATGTCTTCCACCGTGACACGAGCATAGCCATATGCAATGGGGTTGTTGTGGTGGAGTGCTCCAGGTGTAGAGGGTAAAGCACTGCCGGTAGCTACCTTCGTGGAAACGTTCCCCACGGGATAATGCAGATCACATTGTTTCATCTCCTTTACATCATCCACGGGGTAGTGAGGCTCCGGTGCACGAATCTCGATCATCGGTGCATTAGCACCAGGCGGGGCATCCGTGGAAGCCACACTGCTTCTCCTCTGCTGGCTTCCGCGATCCGCTTCATGATCTTCATGCGGCCCTGCAGCCGATTTTTCTTTTACTAGTTCATGCACGGTCTGCTTCAACTCATGGAGTTCCGATGCAAACTTCGCCAAAAGATCTGCATCCCGGTCCGTCTTTCTCTTACGGCTTCTGTAACAGTACGGGTCATTCTCCTGGGAAAACCCTACTTTCCACGGAATTCTGCCTTTGCCTCGTACACGTCCTCCGTGTTCATCATTCCCGAGGGCTGTTCTCAGTGCGTCTTTCTCTTTGTTGAACTTGATCAAGCCCTCTTGAGCTTGGGTCATTGCGTCAATAAGGGCTTTGGTGGGAGCAAACTTTTTCTTCCGGTGAACACACACCCCTGTCTCCGGGTCTAGCGATCCCCCATGCCCGTACCACCAGCTTTTGGCCCTTGGGTCCCATCCCTCTGTACCTAGAGGGATTCCTCGCACCCTCAGGTCCTCCTCCATCTTCTGCCACTTAGGCTCCGAAAGGCGGTATCCTCCTGGCCCCATAATATGATGAAACTTTTTCTTACTCGCATTATCCTTATTTTTTTCGATATTTCCTTGAAATGCTCCGATTTCTTTTGCCTCACAAATTCTGGCCAATCATCTTTCAGTTTCTCATGTTGTCCATTGAAATCCGGAGTCTTGCCCTTGTTGACATAGTCACGGGTTAAATTTTTCTTGAAGTTCCGGAATGCTTCGCCCATCTTCTGAAGAGCGAACTCTTTAACTAGCCTCCTCCTCTCACGTCCACCCGGAACCTCGTTACCGAATTCATCGACTTTGTTGTATTCCGGAGGTAGAATGAAATGTTCCATAAGCTTTCTCCAGCAATCCTTTTTCGTTCTCTTGTCGACAAAACTAAAACCAAGACGTGCCTTCTTTGGCTCCTTCCATTCCTGGACGGTGATCGGGACGTTGTCTCTAACAACGACTCCGCATTGGCTGATAAACTTTGAGGTGTGCTGTAGGGGCTTGCCGGTTTCACTGACAAAATCAATGGCATATGTTTCTCCTGTTTTCATCGCCTTGGATTTGCCACGCTTTGTCGTACTCGATCCGGCCGAGGGCTAAAAAAAGAAAGAGAGTCGCGCGCGTTAATACATATGTATTCACATTTCAGTAAGTTTGTATCACGAGAGGCTCAATGTATATATATACCTCGCCGGAGGTGGTTGCTACTTGCAATTCGAGATCGTCGGTTGTTGACGGTTGACCTCCGTCGACAATGTCCGTTCCTTCACCTTCTTGATCATCGACAATGTCTGTTCCACCGTCAAGGTTCAGAAAAGAAGAGACTACATCCTCTTCTTGCTCATATTCTGAGCCCGACACATAAGGAATCTCGTTGTTTATGATGCCCATTAAATAACGTTCCGCCTCCGGATCCCTAAGCGGCTCGGCTCTATCGTCCGCCATATGTCACTCCTGCATGTAGTAAAAATTAATTAAGTATAAAGGAATTAAAAAATAAGATTAAGGGGACATAGAGGAGGAGCAGCGACGGTTGAATGATTAAGAGCTATTAAAAAATAAAATTGATGTTTTTTGGTCAAATTTATACAATTATTCCCAAATAAATTTCCTTTCCTTTTTCCTTTTCTTTTTCCTCTCTGCTCTCTCTTTCCTTTTCTTTTTCCTTTTCAGTTTTTTATTGAGCACTAATTTGCATAGAAGTTTTTGTTTTTCCTTTTCTTTTTCCTCCGCCGCCGCTCAAATTTAATCATTTATACAATTATTCCCAAATAAATTTCCTTTTCTTTTTCCTTTTCTTTTTCTTTTTCTTTTTCCTCT
>NC_057808.1:408392396-408433167 GCF_018294505.1 Triticum aestivum
ATTATTACACATCAATTCTTCCCTTGTGTCCCTGCTTGCTTACGATTGTGCCGTATCCATGGAGCATCCTCATCATTTAACTTAATGCTTGGGTCAGTGTTCACTTTGAAGGGCGGAATTTCACCAAACATATTATAATCTTCTGACATGTCTGTCTTGTCCTCCACTCCCACGATGTTTCTTTTCCCTGAAAGAACAATGTGGCGCTTTGGATCATCGCATGATGTACTGATCGTTTTCTTATCTTTCCGTTTCCTCGGTTTGCTACTCATGTCCTTCAAATAAAAAACCTGAGCGACATCTTTGGCAAGGACGAATGGTTCGTCAAGGTAACCAAGATTGTTGAAATCCACCATTGTCATTCCGTATTGCTCGTCCACCTTTACCCCACCTCCTGTTAGCTTGAACCATTTGCACTGGAACAAAGGGACCTTAAAGGAGGGTCCATAGTCAAGTTCCCATATCTCCTCTATGTAACCATAATATGTGACCTTTTGCCCATTCTCGGTTGCTACATCAAAGCGGACACCACTGTTTTGGTTGGTGCTCTTTTTATCTTGGGCGATGGTGTAAAATGTATTCCCATTTATCTCGTACCCTTGGAAAGTCGTTATAGTCGAAGATGGTGTCTTGGCCAACATGTACAGCTGATCTCCAACATCATTGTCATTCATTAAATGTTTTCGCAACCAACTGCCAAAAGTCTCCATGTGGGCCTTTCTAATCCAGGATTCAGGCTTCCCCGGGTTGTCCGAGCGTAAAATATTCTTGTGTTGCTCGAAGTACGGAGCCACCAAGCTGGAATTTTGCAGAATTGTGTGGTGTGCTTCAGTCATAGAATGACCGTCCATACATATCGTTGATTTCCTTCCGATCGTGCCTTTTCCACTTAGTCTCCCCTCGTTCCGCGATTGAGGAATACCAATCGGCTTAAGGTCAGGAACATAGTCAATACAGAACTCAATTACCTCCTCATTTCCATAGCCCTTGACGATGCTTCTTTCTGGCCTAGCACGGTTACGAACATATTTCTTTAATACTCCCATGAACCTCTCAAAGGGGAACATATTGTGTAGAAATACAGGACCGAGAATGGAAATCTCTTCGACTAGGTGGAGCAGGAGGTGCGTCATAATATCGAAGAAGGATGGTGGGAACACCAACTCGAAACTGACAAGGCATTGGACCACATCGTTCTGTAACCGTGGTAGATCTTCTGGATTGATTACCTTCTGAGAGATTGCATTGAGGAATGCACATAGCTTCACAATGGCTACTCGAACATTTTCCGGTAGGAGCCCCCTCAAAGCAATCGGAAGCAATTGCGTCATAATCACGTGGCAGTCGTGAGACTTCAGGTTTTGGAACTTTTTGTCCGCCATGTTTATTATTCCCTTTATATTCGACGAGAAGCCAAACGGAACCTTCATACTGCTCAGGCATTCAAAAAAATGACCTTCTCTTCTTTGGTAAGAGCGTAGCTGGCACGACCTTGAAACCATTCCGGATGCCGGTCATCTGGGTCTTTCAAAAGTTGCTGGTCCTGCCGTGCTTCCTTTGTATCATTTGTCTTCCCATACATGCCCAAGAAGCTTAGCAGGTTCACGCAAATATTCTTCGTAACATGCATCACGTCGATTGCAGAGCGGACATCTAGGACTTTCCAATATTCTAGCTCCCAAAATATAGATTTCTTCTTCCACATGGGTGCGTGCCCGTCAACTCCCCGCGGAACTGATTGTCCGCCAGGACCCTTTCCAAAGATGACTTTCAAATCCTTGACCATATCAAATATCTCAGCACCAGTACGTTCCGCAGGCTTCGGCCGGTGATCTGCCTTGCCGTTGAAATGCTTGCCTTTCTTTCTTACGTTATGATTTCGGGGAAGAAATCGACGATGACCCAGGTACACGTTCTTCTTACAATTACCCAAACGTACACTTTCAGTCTCATGTAAGCAATGCGTGCATGCATTGTATCCCTTATTTGTCTGTCCCGAAAGGTTACTGAGAGGAGGCCAATCGTTGATGGTTACAAAAAGCAACGCTCGTAGGTCAAATTCCTCTTCTTTGTGCTCATCCCAGACACGTACACCAGGTCTGCCCCACAACTGTAAAAGTTCATCAACTAATGGCCTTAGGTACACATCGATGTCGTTCCCGGGTTGCTTTGGACCTTGGATGAGCACTGGCATCATAATGAACTTCCGCTTCATGCACAACCAAGGAGGAAGGTTGTAGATGCATAGAGTCACGGGCCAGGTGCTATGGCTGGAGCTCTGCTCGCCAAAAGGATTCATGCCATCAGTACTTAGACCAAATCTTATGTTCCTTGCGTCAGCTGCAAAATCTTTGAACACTCTGTCGATCTTTCTCCATTGCGTTCCATCAGCGGTGTGTCTCAACTCCCCGTCGGACTTACGGTCCTCTTTGTGCCATCGCAACGACTTGGCATGCTTTTTGTTCCTGAACAGACGTTTCAACCGTGGTATTATAGGAGCATACCACATCACCTTGGCGGGAACCCTCTTCCTGGGTTTCTCGCCCTCAACATCGTCACCAGGGTCATCGCCTCTGATCTTATAACGCAATGCAGTGCATACAGGGCATTCATTCAAATTCTCGTATTCACCGCGGTAGAGGATGCAGTCGTTAATGCATGCATGTATCTTCAGAACCTCTAAACCTAGAGGGCAGACAACCTTCTTTGCTTCGTACGTACTGGTGGGCAACTCGTTATTCTTCGGAAACATATTCTTCAACATTTTCAGCAAATTTTCAAATGATGAGTCAGCTACACCTTCCTGTGCCTTCCATTTTAGCAAATCCAGTGTGCAGCCCAGCTTTTTCAGACTATTATCGCATCCTGGATACAACGACTTTTTATGATCCTCTAACATGCGATCCAAATTCTCCCTCTCCTTGTCAGTTTCGCAGCGTCTCCGTGCATCAGTAATGGTCCGACCAAGATCATCAGCGGGCTCATCATGTGCCTCTTCTTCACCTTCACCTAACCCTTCCCCACCTTCAGCATCATCCTCCATGAAAGTATCACCGAAATGATCATGATAGTTGTCATCGATATCATCCCCTTCTTCATCTTCTTCCATTCTAACCCCTCTTTCTCCATGCTTGGTCCAACAATTATAGCTTCGCATGAAACCGTGCCGAAGCAGGTGCATGTGAATGTCTCTTGAGGAGGAGTAACCCTTCTGATTCTTACAGACAGCACATGGACAGATAATAAAACCTCGCTGCTTGTTCGCATTTGCCACTACGAGGAAATCTTTCAAACCCGTAGTGAACTCGCCGGAGAGTCGGGGACCGTACATCCATTGCCGATTCATCTGCATTATTATTATATAAAGTATATAATTAACCATCATGCATTTGTTAAACTAACTAGCTAGAAATAATACAAATTAAACAATGAACTACACACATGCATATTTTATCAATGACACATGAAAGGTTCAAGTTGCTAACCGCGATCGCGGAGGAAAAATAAATGAGAAAGCTCAAGTGTGGCTCGGACACTTCATATCATGTTTGTTTCAGGCTCTCGGGCATTTCATCGAACACCTTGTGTGCATAGGAGGAACCAAAAGCAAACACACCACCCCCTTCTGAATTGTGGCTAAGTGAAGTGAGCTGAGTCCTATATATAGGGATGGGCCTTTAGTCCCGGTTGGCCTGGCCAACCGCAACTAAAGGCCTTCGGGCCAGCCTGGGGACCTTTAGTCCCGGTTGGCCAGCCTGAGGACCTTTAGTCCCGGTTGGCCTGGCCAACCGGGACTAAAGCCCCTCCCGTCCGCCAGCTGTCGACCGAGCGCGCTGGGCCCAGATAGTTGGTCGCGGGTCTCCTCCCGAACCGCGACTAAAGACCCCTTTTGTTGCGGTTCGATTATTTTAGGGACTAATGGGGGCGTATGGAAGCCTTTTTTTCTACTAGTGAGTCGAGTTCGCGATTTGTGCTTGCGTCCCCGTGACCGCCTTTTTCTAAAGTATCCTTCTTACACCTACTTCACACGCAATGATTTGCCAGGTGGTTATACATGTGATCGTACAAATACTACAACATCGTATGATTGATCATGGATGCTGCTTTCATTTCGTATTAGGAAGTTGATGAAGTCAATGCTGCGCACACCATACCACAACCCCTCACATGCAATCCTTGACGTCGCCGCCTTTGAACATGCCATTGCGCCATCACCAGAGCAGCTTGGCCGCCATCGCCGTGGTCGTCGCAACATCATTGAAGTAGTCATGCACGTTGTGTCAACACTGCCATGACCATGAAACACGTTGTCAGGGCATCATCGAAGCAGCCGGGCCTCCATAGTAGCATTGCCGCGGTTGTCAAACGACAACATCACATCGTAGCATCGCCATGGCCGTTGAGCCATACTAGCGCAGCTGCATCGCGGTGGCCGAAGCACCGCATGGGCGTTAGAAGCGTGTCGCCGCACCATCGCCGCGGCAGTCAGAGCACCGCACAAGCGTTAGAAGCGTGTCGTGGTGCCATCGTTGGAGCCGTCGCAGCACACCTGAAAGTATCAACGCGGTCATCAAAGCATGCTGCCGCACTCGTCGAAGCTCATGATGGATGTTTGTAGCATGTCATTGTGCCAATGCCACAAATAGAAATAATGAAAATGATCCTAATAAAAAGAAGTGCCTCTACGACAACACAAATAATCATAAGTTTACGTATATGTGGTTCGTGCTTCTGCACGTCCGTCCTGACCCTAATAAAAGAAAGTGTCTCTACAACAACACAAATGACAATAATATACTTCACTAGCACAACACTTTCTTGAACACTGATAAACGGATCCGTGCTTCTGCCCGTTCGTCCCGACTTTGCCCCTGAAGTTTCAACCAATGACCCACCACTACCATCCATAAGTGGTAGAAAATGATTCGATAAACATCCAAAAAAGAGAGCTGCCCGACCCGACCCTTCTTCCCCAATCAGGGAAATGTTTTGCTAAAGACTCAAAAAAAAACAATGACCCACCACTGCCATCCATAAGTGGTAGATAATGTTTCACTAAAGATCCGGAAAAAACTGCTCGACCCGACCCTCGTTCCCCAATCCAGAAAACGACTCGCTAAGGATCTGGAAATAACAAACACCCACCACTGCCATCCATAAGTGGTAGAAATGATTCGCTGAATATCCAGAAAAAAGAGTTGCCCGACCAAACCCTTGTTCCCCAATTCGGAATACGATTTCCTAAAGATCCAAAAAATAATAACCCACCACTCCCATCCATAAGTGGTAGAAAATGATTCGCTAAAGATCCGAAAAAAGAGTTGACCGACTAGCTCATTGGTCGTTAATCCAGAAAACAATTTGCTAAAGATCCGAAAGAATTATTACGCACCACTGCCATCCATAAGTGGTAGAAAATGTTTCACTAAAGATCCGGAAAAGAAAAGAGGTGCCAGACCCGACCCTTTTTCCCCAATCTGGAAAACTATTTTATTCATAAAAATAATTGCACAACCGAACCCATCTTCACCCAATCCAGATGACCCGCAGTTATAAAGAAAATCCAGACGGCTTGGCCTCCCCCGCGGGCTGCCGACGTCTCCCACCACACAAACCTCCCAACGGCTACCGCCTCTGGCACCTAGGGACCCACTGCCACTGCTTCTTGCTAGGCCATTCACCGGTGTCAAGGTTTCCCTTCGCTATCGCCTCACACGTGCCCATCACCATATCAAGGGCCTCGCGCGCCACGCTTCCCTGGACCCTGAGCGGTGCTGCCTCCAGCCACTTACGAGCCTCCACCAGACCACCTCGTCGCGACTGACCCATTGTTCCTCCACCCGAATAAGTACATATATCAGAGCTGCTCGAGGCCTCAGCCCACACCACCTAAATAAACCACAAATAATAAACACCGAAGTCCTAATTATTGAAAATTTTACATCACAAACTACAGCCAGATCCTAGGGGGATCCAAGGTGGGAGCGGATACGAGTGGGGGGAGGGGGGTTGAGAAATTACGGGCCGGGCGAACTCAATCAGGATGAAGGCGTCCTTGACCTTGGACACGCGGAGTCCCTCGAGGGCGGTCCGACACTCGGCGATGCAGCAGAAAATGATGAAGGTGTAGTCGCGGAAACAACACGCATGATGATGCACTCGAGTGCCTTGTGCGGGGCGAAGGACACCACGAAGTCATCATAGCCCCATGTGCGCAGGCAGGTTACCGACCCATAGCTGGTTCTTCTCGTGGGTGGCAACTTGCATAGCGGCGACGGCGGCTGCACTCCTAACGCCGGCGGGCTCCGTTTCCTTCGACGGTGAGGCCGATGGCTTGATTGCCTCCACGGCCAAAGAGGGCTCCGCAGGCGGTGGATCCGACGACATCCATGGCAGAGGGGACCAGGGTAGGAAGAGATCAGCGGGAGCTAGGGTTAGGATGTGGGGATTTAGGCTGTCTGTCACGGGGAACAGCACAGGGCGAGGAAACTGGCCTCGGTGCCGGACTGTATATACTGCGGGCGGGGCTGCGCTGAGTCCGTGGGCGCCACCTTTTCTATCCCTGCTCCAACATCATCCAGACACCTATTCCCATCACCGGAACACTAAAAAAACTATCCCATCACCAAAAATTGTTAAGTATGACCTTCCCAAAAAAGCAAGATTACCCAGAACATAGTTCAAAGTTTTCATTACGCCTTAATAACCAAGGGCAAATAGCTCATTCATAATCCAAGATTGCATCGCCTCAATCTATCTAGCAAAATAAACACAAAGAAATAGAAACATACGTAGTTAGTCGTTATCTTATTTGTCGGGAGACATGACTAAGGGGCCTGCCCACCGCAACCTCTCTCAACCATATCCTCTCCCCGTGACATATTCTTGTCCACATGTTCCTTTTGGGGCGTCACTCGTATGTATTACCGGGAGGGGTGGGGTGGGGGTAGACGGACGAGCGTAATCGGCTCGAACTCGATTATCCTTCGCTTGGGAAAAATACTCACAAAAATATGAACTTCATAGACACCTTTTAATTTATTTCATGGAGTTTGTTAGTAATTACTTTCTGACTTAAATACATCTCAAAAAGAAGGAATGCATACAATATCTCATTGGCATAACATGCTTCACTACCAAAAATAGAATAAAGTAAATGACCCTAATGGAAGAGAGTGTCTCTACAGAAACACAAATAATAATAAGTCTATGTTAGTGTGGTTACAACATTTCTATACATCATACAAGCATGCACATTGTCGTTCATGTTAATGTTTTATTAATCATGTTTCATTAACCCATATGGATTTGACCTGTATCCCGCCAAACTATACGGCAAAGAGGAATATAAAATATATCCCATTCACGACTTTATAGGTAGAAATGGCATCTTCCAGCTACTCAGAGTCGATGTATGCAAAAGTTTGATCAATGGAGAATTCAACACCTTCAATCTTTCCAATCCTATGAAACTCTTTGTCTACCCCCTGCTTTGAAATAGATGAACTAATTCCCCCAACACATAGGTTCCTAATAGCTCTATCATGTAGAACCCAATCGAAGAACAAATGCCATACGCAGGCATACTATTTCTGTAATGAAATAGATGAATAAAATCCTCATACAAGTACTCCTAGCAAAAAAAAACAATGGGATAGCTATGAATGGTCTCAGTTAAAGTGAAATAGATCAAAGATAAAATACACTTCATATTTATATCAAATCACAGCCTGAATAACAGCAAATTGTGTCACTTGTGCACAACTCATTACACAACTTTAGCACATGAATGGAGTAATTTCACTCAAGAAATAAACAACAATGACTAACCAAGGTTATTCTGTATTAGTACATCATTCCTTATAAGTACATAATTCAAACTTAAATCTGAGCATACCATAGTTACTAGATAATGTATGCATCTCATATATGTTGTGAGTGGGGCAGGGATGGCTTTGCCGTGTGGGTGGGCCATCTGATTATGACATCTTGAGAAAAATAATCACAAAAACATGGCCTTCATGTACACCTTTTAATTTAATTCAAGGAGTTGGTTAGTAATAACTTTCCGTCTTAAAAATGTCTCAAAAGAACGAATGCATACAATATCTCATTGGCATAATATACTTCACTACCACAAATAGAAATAATGTAAATGACACTAATAAAAGAAAGTGTCTCTACCACAACACAAATAATCATAAGTTTATGTATATGTGGTTCGTGCTTCTGCCCGTCTGTCCCGACCCTAATAAAAGAAAGTGTCTCTACCACAATATACTTCACTACCACAACACTTTCTTGAACACTCTTGAATGGATTCGTGCTTCTGCCCGTTCGCCCTGACTTTGCCCTTGAAGTTGCAAACAATTACCCACCACTGCCATCCATAAGTGGTAGAAAATGATTCTCTAAAGATCCGAGAAAAAAATAGCTGCCCGACCTGACCCTTGTTCCCCAATCCGGAAAAGAATTTGCTATAGGTCCGGAAAAAACAATCCATAAGTGGTAGAAAACAATTCGCTGAAGATCAAGGGTAAAAAAAGCTTCCAGACCCGGATGAAGACCCTCAATGCCTGTCCTTACATGGTAAGGGTCGATGCCAGCATCCAGCCTCACCCTTTTGGCTTCTCTTGAATTGAGCGCACTATGAGCAGAATGTCCAGACAACAAAGACGAGCCAACTTCAGGTGCTGGAAGGATACCAACAGTGATTGGCATTGCACCATAGTCCAAGTATCTTGCTCTTCCACGTCGAGGATCATACCCTTGTGATGTGCCATCACTACTGCGACCAACACCAAAATAATCACGTGCCGCATGTGGACTATCATTGTACATCTCTGATCTAGGGAACCCAACAAGCGTTGTTAGGTTATCAAGCCCACTGCTGGAGAAAAGAACATGAATCCTTGTATTATTGAAAAGACGCCCATCTAGAAGTTTGTTAGCATTAGAAGCTCCTTCAATTGTTGCAAACTCCACAAAAGCATACTGCCTTTCTGGAAAAACTTTGATGTTTGTAACCACACCATGTGCTACCATAGCCCGCCTTAGTGACTCCTACTTTATGTGTATTGGATAAACCCACCCAGAGAACATTGGTAGGAATTTTTGCCTCTCTCATTCATACTCCAGCAGAAACCCTGACAAACAGAACATGATATGACAGTAAGCAACCCGCAGATCAAAGAGGACAATACAACAACAAGAACCAAGTGAAGTAAATAGTAGTACCTTTGCATGTCCAACTCCCATTTCACCGGGTGGCAATGATTCTCTACTATTGAAGTTGCCTTCTTCCGACTGTTCCTATCAAAATTAGTACAAATAACTAAATAATAAGATAGCATCCCTTCAAAAACTGTAGCCCAAAAACACTTCATAGACTCAGTCAACAATAATAGATGCATACCGCTCTTCCTCTGGACCTATGGAAATCAACACACAATTCCTTGCCCCTAAATCTGTCCCGTTCAAGGCTCTATGGTCAAAAATGGCATCTTCCAGCTTCTCAAAGTTGATGTATGCAGAAGTTTGATCATGGGAGAATGCAACACCTTCAATCTCTCCAAACTTTTGAAACTCCTCCTCTACCTCTTGCTTTGAGATAGACGGACAATCAACAAGCACAAGTAAACACCATGAGGGCATAAATCTTTACACAACACCAGCATAGCAATTTCACCCTAGAACAAGGAATAATCACCAATCTAGGAGTATTTCAATACCTACTAATAGGGCATAATGTTCAAACAAGCGGAAGGCCATAACATAGAGCAATGGGCGCTTAAGCGTGCTTGAGCATTTTTTCAAACTTGGCCAGAACTTGACTGTTTTGAATAGTTTGCATAGGAAAATAGGAAACATGACACACTGGTAGTTGAAGTAGCATCTAAACTGACCTTCACAACATAGCAAATACACACCAGGTTCACACAGCAAGCAAAATGACAACTAAAATGTAGTTCAATTCAAATAGACATAGCCAAATGCAGATCATCTTTCCATGATTTGGCCAGAATCTAAAGGAAACAACTCCTGTACGGACCCTAATAATAACATAAATGAGATACTGCCATTATTGCGCAAGTAGCTAAGTAGAAGCAGTTCAAAAATAGCCAAATTCTGGAATAAATTTTCAAATACGCTGAATCTACCACTTAAGGCCAAAGCAAAGCATTTTTCCATTGCTCAGCGCTTAAGTGTCGCTTAACAATGCTTACTTGAACACCGATAAAGGGATTCGTGTCTGCATGTCCGTCCTGAACTTCCTTGCCCCTGAAGTTGCAACCAATTACCGACCACTGCCATCCATAAGTGGTAGAAAATGATTTGCTAAAGATCCGGGAAAAAGAGCTGCCCGAACTGACCCTTGTTCCCCAATCCGGAAAATGATTTGGTAAAGATCGTGAAAAAACAATCCATAAGTGGTAGAAAATGATTCGCTAAATATCAATGTTGAAAAAAGCTGCCCGACCCGACCCTTGTTCCCCAATCCGTTAAACGACCTGCTGAAGATCCGGAAACACAATTACTCACCACTACCACATCCGTAAGTGGTAGAAGAGAACGATTCGCTAAAGATCTAGAAAAAAGGAGTTGCACGATCCAGCCCTTGTCCCCCAATCCGGAAAATGATTTGCTGAAGATCCAGAAAAAATGCCAAACCCGACCCTTCTTCCCCCAATCCAGATGATCCATGATTAGAAAGAAAACATGGACAGCCCGACCTCCCTACGCACCGCCGGCGTCTCCCTGGTGGCCACCTCCGCCGAGGAACCCACTACCACCCCTTCGTGCTAGGTCATTCACCGATTTTGTTTGAACTTGTTGCATGCTAGGCGGCTTAAAAAATGGAAATGTTTTCATGGACCCGATGGGTGCCCGAACGGGTCAGGTCATCCATCGGGTGTGGGTATGGGTCGTTCGTCAAACCCAGGGGTTGGGTCGTGGGTCGTGAGTTGACCCGATTAGCTATTCGGGGATGGATTTTGTAGAGGTCGGCCCAATGAAACCCGACCCGATTGGCAGCTTGAATCAAGGGCGTCGCCCGCCGCGCTCCCGTGGACCGGAGCGCCGCTATCCCATAGCCACCTGCATGCCTCTTCTAGACCACCCCGTCATTGCTGACCCTGTGTGCTGCCGCTCGAATAATTACATATATCAGAGCTGCTGGAGGCCTCATCCCACACCGCCTAAATAAACTGCAAATCTGAAGCACCGAAGGCGTAATTATCAAAAAATTGACATCGCGAACTGCAGCCATATCCCCGGGGGATCCAAGGTGGGAGGGGATACGAGTGGGGGAGAAGGAGGGGGTGAGAAGTTACTGGCAGGGTGTACTCGACCCAGATGAACGCGCTCTTGATCTTGGACCGTGGAGCGCCTCGAGGGCATCTCGGGACTTAGTGACAGAGCGGAAAAAGACGAACACGTAGCTGCGGGAGCCGATGCATCGGTCGCCTCGTGTGGGGCAAAGTCCGTCATGATGTCTTCCTCGCTTCCCTGCGTGGACAGGTTGTCGATCCACAACGCGTTCTTCTCATGGGCGGCCACTAGCACGGCGGCGGCGGTCCAATGACATCAGCGGCGGCGGGGATCAGGGCAGGGAGAGATCGCCAGAAGCTAGGGTTTGGATGTTGGGATTTGGGCTGTCAGAGATGGGGAACGGAGCGGGGTGTGGGGAACAACCCCCCGGTTCGGACCGTATATACTACGGGCAGGGTAGGGACGGCTGCACGCCTGCGCTGAGTCTGTGAGCGGCACCGTTTCTATCCCTGGTCCAATATATCATCCAGACATGACACCTATTCCCATCACTGCTCAACAAAAGAAAAACGTTTCAGAACAGTCGAATGATTTATTAACTTTGTAAGCCGCATCCTGTGCCGTCCTATTCTACGCGATTGTGTGACGCGAGAGCCTTTGTTTCCCCACGTGAAGCTAGCCCATATATAGTCGAGTTCGTGATTTGTGCTTGCATCCCCGTGACTACCTTTTTCTAAAGGATCCTTCTTACGCTTACTTCACACGCAATGCTTTGCCAGGTAGTTATACATGTGATCATACAAATACTAGAACATCGTATGATTGATCATGGGTGCTAGTTTCATTTGGTATTAGGAAGTAGATGAAGTCAATGTTGCGCACACCACACCACACCAACGCTCACATGCAATCCTTGACGCCGTCGCCGCCTTTAAACATGCCATTGCATCATCATCAGAGTAGTCAGGCCGCCATCGCTATGGCCGTTACAACATCACTGACGCAGTCATGCGCATCGTCTCAACACTACCATGACTATGACACACGTTGTCGCGGCATTGTCGACGCAGTCGGGCCTCGGTCGTAGCATCGCCATGGTTGTCAAAACACAACATCGCATCGTTGAATCGCCATGGCCGTTGAGCCATGCCATCGCAGCATCATCGCGGTTGCCGAAGTAAAGTACGGGTGTTAGAAGCATGTCGTCGCACCATCGCCGCGGCCGTCAGAGCACCACATGAGTGTTAGAATCGTGTCGTGGTGCCATCGTTGCAGCCGTCAAAGCACACTTGAAAGCATCAACGCGGTTGTCGAAGCATGCCATCGCACTCGTCGAAGCTCATGATGGGTGTTTGTAGCATGTCATTGTGCCAACGCCACAAATAGAAATAATGAAAATGACCCTAATAAAAGAAAGTGCCTCTACCACAACACAAATAATCATAAGTTTATGTATCTGTGGTTCGTGCTTCTGCCTGTCCGTCCTGACCGTAATAAAAGAAAGTGTTTCTACAACAACACAAATGACCATAATATACTTCACTACCACAACACTTTCTTCAATAATGATAAACGGATTCGTGGTTCTTCCTATTCGTCCCGACTTTGCCCCTGAAGTTTCAAACAATTACCCACCACTGCCATCCATAAGTGGTTGAAAATGATTTGATAAGGATCCAAAAAAGTGAGCTGCCCGACCTGACCCTTCTTCCCCAATCAGGGAAACATTCGGCTATAGGTTCAGAAATTTTTTTACTCACCACTGCCATCCATAAGTGGTAGAAAACGATTCGCTAAAGATCCAGAAAAAAATTGCCCGACCCGACCCTTGTTCCCCAATCCGGAAAACGACTCGCTAAAGATCGAGAAATAAAAAACACCCACCACTGCCATCCATAAGTGGTAGAAAATGATTCGCTGAATATCCGAGAAAAAGAGATGCACGACCAAACCCTTGTTCCCCAATCCAGAATAGGATTTCCTTAAGATCCGAAAAAACAATGGCCCACCACACCCATCCATAAGTGGTAGAAAATGATTCGCTAAAGATCCAAAAAATGAGCTGACCGACGAGCTCATTGGTCGCTAATCCGGAAAACAATTTGCTAAAGATCTGAAAAAACAATTACGCACCACTGCCATCCATAACAGGTAGAAAACGATTCGCTAAATATTTGGAACAAAAAAGAGCTACCAGACCCGACCCTTGTTCCCCAATCTAAAAAACTATTTGATTCAGAAAAGATTGCCCAACCCGACCCTTCTTCACCCAATCCAGATGACCCTGATTTATAAAGAAAATCCGGACGACCTGGCCTTCCCTCGGGCTACCGACACCTTGATGTCGCTTGAAGCTACGTCGGTATTTCCCCAAAGAGGAAGGGATGATGCAGCACAACGGCGGTAGGTATTTCCCTCAGATATGAAACCAAGGTTATCGAACCAGTAGGAGAACCAAGCAACACAACGTAAACAGCCCCTGCACACAGATAACAAATCCTCGCAACCCGACGTGTTAAAGGGGTTGTCAATCCCTTCCGGGGTACGTTGCCTCAAGATTGGCAAACGGACGTGAGATAAATTTATACTAAATTGATAGATAGATCGCAAATAAAATAAATATAAATAAAACACGGCAAGGTATTTTTGTATTTTTGGTTTAATAGATCTTAAAATAAATGCAAGAGAAAAGTAGATCGCAAAGGAAAATATATGAGAAGAAAGACCCGGGGGCCGTAGGTTTCACTAGTGGCTTCTCTCGAGAAAAATAGCAAACGGTGGGTGAACAAATTAATGTTGGGCAATTGACAGAACTTCAAATAATTATGACGATATCTAGGCAATGATCATTATATTGGCATCACGTCCAAGATTAGTAGACTGACTCCTGCCTGCATCTACTACTATTACTCCACACATCGACCGCTATCCAGCATGCATCTAGTGTATTAAGTTCATGGAAAAAAGGAGTAATGCAATAAGAACGATGACATGATGTAGACAAGATCTATCTATGTAGAGATAGACCCCATCGTTTTATCCTTAGTAGCAATGATACATACATGTCGTTTCCCTTTCTGTCACTGGGATCAAGCATCGTAAGATCGAACCCACTACAAAGCACCTCTTCCCATTGCAAGATAAATAGATCAAGTTTGCCAAACAAAATCCAGATATCGGAGAAGAAATACGAGGCTAGAAGCAATCATGCATATAAGAGATCAAAGAAACTCAAATAACTTTCATGGATATAATAAGATAGACCTGATCATAAACTCAAAGTTCATCGATCCCGACAAACACACCGCAAAAGAGTTACATCATATGGATCTCCAAGAGACCATTGTATTGAGAATCCAGCGAGAGAGAGGAAGCCATCTAGCTACTAACTACGAAACCAAAGGTCTACAAAGAACTACTCACGCATCATCGGAGAGGCACCAATGGAGGTGGTGAACCTCATCCGATATGGTGTCTAGATTGGATCTGGTGGTTCTGGACTCTGTGGCGGCTGGATGAATATTTCGTCGATTGTTCTAGGGTTTCTGGAATATTGGGGTATTTATAGAGCAAAGAGGCGGTCCGGGGGGCATCCGAGGTGGGCACAACCCACCAGGGCGCGCCTGGGCTTCCTGGCGCGCCCTGGTGGGTTGTGCCCCCCTCGGGGCACCCCCGAGGCGCATCCAGGGCCCGTTGTGTTCCTTCTGGCCCATAAAAAATCTTCGTGGAGTTTTGTGGCATTTGGACTCCATCTGGATTTTCTGCGATGTAAAAAACATGGAAAAACAGCAACTGGCACTTGGCACAATGTCAATAGGTTAGTACCAAAAAATGATATGAAACGACTATAAAATGATTATAAAACATCCAAGATTGATAATATAACAGCATGGAACAATAAAAAATTATAGATACGTTGGAGACGTAGCACGCCTGCCACCACACAAACCTCCTCGCGGCCGCCGCCTCCGGCGCCCAGTAACCCACTGCCACCGCTTCCTGCTAGGTCATTCACCGGTGTCAAGGTTTGCCATCACTATCGGCTCACGTGTGCCCATCCACCATATCAAGGGCCTCACGCGCCGTGCTTCCCTGGACCCTGAGCGCTGCTGCCTCCAGCCACTTGCGAGCCTCCACTAGACCACCCCATCGCCGCCGATCCATTGTGCCTCCAATCGAATAACTACATATATCAAAGGTGCTGGAGGCCTCAGCCCACACCGCCTAAGTAAACCGCAAATGACAAACATCAAAGTCCTAATTATTGAAAAATTTACATCCCAAACTGCAGCTAGATCCCGGGGGATCCACGGTGGGAGCGGATAAGAGTGGGGGAGAGGGGGGGGGGTTGAGATATTACCAGCAGGGCGAACTCAATCAGGATGAAGGCGCCCTTGACCTTGGACCAGCGGAGCACCTCGAGGGTGGTCCGACACTCGGCAATTAATGGAGCGGAAAATGATGAAGGCGTACCTGCAGTACCCGACGCGCATGATGACACAGCCGAGCGCCTTGTGGAGGACAAAGGACACCACGACGTCATCCTCGCCCGCGTGCGTAGGTTGGTTTCCGACCCACAACGCCTTCTTCAGTGGGCGGCAACTTGCGTGGCGGCGATGGCAGCTGCACCCATAACGCCGGCGGGATCCGATTCCTTCAATGGTGAGGTCGATGGCCTCCACGGCCACGGAGGGCTCCGCAAGCGGTGGCTCTGACGACATCCGTGGCAGAGGGGATCAGGGTAGGGAGATAACAACGGGAGCTAGGGTTAGGATGTGGGGATTTAGGTTGTCTGTCATGGGGAATGGAACAGGGTGAGGAAACTAGCCCACGCACCGGACTGTATATACTGCGGGCAGGGCTGCGCTGAGTGCGTGGGCGGCACCTTTTCTATCCCCGCTCCAACATCCTCCAGACACCTATTCCCGTCACAGGAACACTAAAAAAACTATCCCATTACCAAGAATTGTTTAGTATGACCTTCTCAAAACAAGCAAGTTTACCCAACATATAGTTCAAAGTTTTCATTATGCCTTAATAACCAAGGGTAAATAGCTCATTCATAATCCAAGATTGCATCGCCTCAATCTATCTAGCAAAATAAACACAAAGAAATAGAAACATACGTAGTTAGTCGTTATCTTATTTCTCGGGAGACAAGACTTTGGGGCCCGCCCACCGCAACCTCTTGCAATCATATCCTCTCCCCGTGACATATTCTTATCCACATGTTCCCTATAGGGCCACACTCGTACGTATTACCGTGAGGGGTGGGGGCAGAGGGACGAGCGTAGTCGGCTCGAACCTGATTATCATTCGCTTGGGAAAATACTCACAAAAACATGAACTTCATAGACATATTTTAATTTATTTCATGGAGTTAGTTAGTAATTACTTTCTGACTTAAATACATCTCAATAAGAAGGAATGCATAGAATATCTCATTGGCATAATATACTTCACTACCAAAAATAGAATAAAGTAAATGACCCTAATGAAAGAGAGTGTCCTACAGAAACACAAATAATCATAAGTTTATCTAAGTGTGGTTACAACATTTCTATACATCATACAAGGAGGCACATTGTTGTTTATGTTAATGTTTTATTAATCATGTTTCATTAACCCATATGGATTTGACCTTGTATCCCTCCAAACTATACAGCGAAGAGGAATAGAAAATATGACCCATTCACGCATTTATAGGTAGAAATGGCATCTTCCAGCTACTCGAGTGGATGTATGCATAAGTTTGATCAATGGAGAATTAAACATGTTCAATCTTTACAATCCTCTGAAACTCTTCGGCTGCCTCCTGCATTGAAATAGATGAACTAATTCCTCCAACACATAGGTTCCTAATAGCTATCATGTAAAAACCAATCAAAGAACAAATGCCATAAGCAGGAATACTATTTCTGTAATGAAATAGATGAATAAAATCCTCATACAAGTAGTCCTAGCAACAAAAACTATGTGATAGCTATGAATGGTTTAACTTAAAGTGAAATAGATCAAACATAAAATACACTTCATATTTATATCAAATCACAACCTGAATAACAACAAATTGTGTCACTTGTGCAGAACTCATTACACAACATTAGCACGTGAGTGGAGCAATTTCACTCAAGAAATAAACAACTATGACTAACCAAGGATTATTCTGTATTAGTACATCATTCAAACTTAAATCAGAGCATACCATAGTTACTAGATATTGTATGCATCCCGTATATCTTATGAGTGGGGCAGGGATGGCTTTGCCGTGTGGGTGGGCCATCTGATTATGCCACCTTGAGAAAAATAATTGCAAAAACATGGCCTTCATTTACATCTTTTGATTTAATTCAAGGAGTTGGTTAGTAATAACTTTCCCTCTTAAAAACGTCTCAAAAAGAAGGAATGCATACAATCTCATTGGCACAATATACTTCACTACCACAAATAGAAATAATGTAAATGACCCTAATAAAACAAAGTGTCTGTACCACAACGCAAAGAATCATAAGTTTATGTATTTGTGGTTCGTGCTTCTGCCCGTCCGTCCCGACCCTAATAAAAAAAGTGTCTCTACCACAACACAAATGACCATAATATACTTCACTACCACAACACAAATGACCATAATATACTTCACTACCACAACACTTATAATGAACACTGATAATGGATTCGTGCTTCTGCCTGTTCGTCTTGACTTTGCCCCGAAGTTGCAAACAATTACCCACCACTGCCATCCATAAGTGGTAGAAAACGATTCGCTAAAGATCCGAGGAAAAAAAAGAGCTGCCCAACCTGACCCTTGTTGCCGAATGCGGAAAACAATTTGCTAAAGGTCCGGAAAAAATAATGCATAAGTGGTAGAAAACGATTCACTAAATACCAAGGTTAAGAAAAAGCTACCCGACCCGGCTGAAGACCCTCAGTGCCTGCCCTTACATGGTAAGGGTTAATGCCAGCATCCAGCCTCACCCTTTTGGCTTCTCTCGGATCAAGCGCACTATGAGCAGAATGTCCAGACAACAAAGATGAGCCAGTTTCAGGTGCTGGAAGGATACCAAGAGTGATTTGTATTGCACCATAGTCCAAGTATCTTGCTCTTCCACGTCGAGGATCATACCCTTGTGATGTGCCATGACTACTGTGACCGGCCAGCACAAATAATCACGTGGGACATGTGGACTATCATTGTACATCTCTGATCTAGGGAACCCAACAAGCAGTGTTAGGTTATCAAGCCACTGCTGGAGAAAAGAACATGAATCCTTGTATTATTGAAAAGACGCCTATCTAGACGATTCTTTGCATTAGAAGCTGCTTCAATGGTTGCAAACTCCACAAAAGCATACTGCCTTTCTGGAAAAACTTTGATGTTTGTAACGACACCATTTGTTGCCATAGCCCGCCTTAGTGTCTCCTTGTTAACTTTTTGTGTATTGGGTAAACCCACCCAGAGAACATTGGTAGGAATTTTGTCCTCTCTCATTCATACTCCAGCATAACCCTGACAAACAGAACATGATATGTTAGTAAGCTTCCTGCGGATCAAAGAGGACAGTACAACAACAAGAACCAAGAGAAGTAAATAGCAGTACCTTTGCATGTACAACTCCCATTTCATCGGGTGGCAATGATCCTCTACTCCTGAAGTTGCCTGCTTCTGACCGTTCCTATCAAAATGAGTACAAATAACTAAATAATAAGACAACATCCCTTGAAAAACTGCAGCCTAGAAGCACTTCACAAACCTAGTCAAACAGTGATTGGCATTCCACCATAGTCCAAGTATCTTGCTCTTCCACGTCGAGGATCATACCCTTGTGATGTGCCATGACTACTGCGACCAGCACCTAAATAATCACGTGCGGCATGTGGACTATAATTATACATCTCTGATCTAGGGAACCCAACGAGCGGTGTTAGGTTATCAAGCCCACTGCTGGAGAAAAGAACATGAATCCTTGTATTATTGAAAATACGCCCATCTAGAAGATTCTTAGCATTAGAAGCTCCTTCAATGGTTGCAAACTCCACAAAAGCATACTGCCTTTCTGGAAAAACTTTGATGTTTGTAACCACACCATGTGCAGCCATAGCCTGCCTTAGTGCCTCCTCGTCAACTTTATGTGTATTGGGTAAACCCACCCAGAGAACATTGGTAGGATTTTACCTCTCTCATTCGTACTCCAGCAGAACCTTGACAAACAGAACATTATATGATAGTAAGCAACCCACAGATCAAACAGGACAGTACAACAACAAGAACCAAGAGAAGTAAATAGAAGTACCTTTGCATGTCCAACTCCCATTTCACCGGGTGGCAATGATCCTATACTGTTGATGTTTCCTGCTTCCGACTGTTCCTATCAAAATCAGTACAAATAGCTAAATAATAAGACAGTGTCCCTTGGAAACTGCAGCCTAGAAGCACTTCACAAACTCGGTCAACAATAATAGATGCATATCGCTCTTCCTCTAGACCACTGGAAATCAACACAGAATTCCTTGCCCCCTAAATCTGTCCCATTCAAGGCTCTATGGGCAGAAATGGCATCTTCCAGCTTCTCAAAGTCGATGTATGCAAAAGGTTGATCATGGGAGAATGCAACACCTTCAATCTTTCCAAACTTTTGAAACTCCTCCTCTTCCTCCTACTTTGTGATAGATGGTCTAATTACTCTACCCCGTAGGTTCCTAACAGATCTAGCTTGTAAAAGACAATCAACAAACACAAGTAAACATCATAAGGGCATATATCTTTATACAACACCAGCATAACAATTTCACCCTAGAACAAGGAACCATCAACAATCTAGGAGTCTTTCTATACCTACTAATAAAGGATAATATTCAAAACAGTGGAAGGCCGCAGCATAGAGCAATGGGCACTTAAGCGCGCTTGAGAATTTTTTCAAACTTGGCCAGAATTTGTCTGTTTTGAATAGTATGCAGAGGAAAATAGGAAACATGGTACACAGGTAGTTGAAGTAGCATCTAAAATGACCTTCAGAACATAGGAAATCCACACCAGTTTCACACAGCAAGCAAAATGACAAATAAAAATGTAGTTTGGTTCAAATAGACATAGCCAAATGCACATCATCTTTCCATGATTTGGCCAGAATCTAAAGGAAACAACTCCCATAGAGACCCTAATAATAAAATAAATGACATAGTGCCATTATGGCACAAGCAGCTAAGAAGAAGCAGTTCAAAAATAGCCAAATTCTGGCCAAAATTTTGAAAAACGCTTAACCTACCACTTAGGGCCAAAGCGAAGCGTTTTTGCATTGCTCAGCGCTTAAGCATCGCTTAACAACGCTTTATTGAACACTGATAAAGGGATTCATGATTTTATATGTCTGTCTTGACCTTCCTTTCCCCTGAAGTTGCAATCAATTACCGACCACTGCCAGCCATAAGTGGTAGAAAATGATTTGCTTAAGAATCGGGAAAAACAGCTTACCAAACTGACCCTTGTTCCCTAATTCGGTAAATGATTTGCTAAAGATGTGGAAAAAAATTCCATAAGTGATAGAAAATGATTCGCTAAAGATCAAAGTTTAATAAAAAGTTGCTCGACCCGAGCCTTGTTCCCCAATCACGAAAACGATCAACTGAAGATCCGGAAAAATAATTACCCACCAATGCCATCCATATGGGGTAGTACAGAACGATTCGCTAAAGATCCACAAAAAACGAGTTGCACGATTCAACCCTTGTTCCCACCAATCCGGAAAATGCTTTGCTGAAGATCCAAAAAAAATGCCCAACCCGACCCTCCTTCCCTGAATCCAGATGACCCGTGGTTAGAAAGAAAATCCGGACATCCCAACCTCGATGCACACTGCCGGCGTCTCCCTGGCGGCCATCTCCGCCGAGGAACCCACTGCCACCGCTTCGTGCTAGGTCATTCATCAATTTTCTTTGAACTTGTTGCATGCTAGGCGGATTAAAAAATGGAAATGTTTTCATAGACCCGATGGGTGCCCGAATGGGTCGGGTCACCCATCGGGTGTGGGCATGGGTCGTCTATCAAACCCTGGGGTTGGGTCGTGGGTTGACCTGATTAGCTATTCGGGCATGGATTTGGTACAGGTCAGCCCGGTGAAACCCGACCTGATTGCCATCCTGACTCAAGGGCCTCGCCCGTCGTGCTCCCATGGACCCTGAGCGCCGCCATCCCCCTGCCACGTGCATGCCTCTGCTAGACCACCCCGTCTCCACTGATTCGGTGTGCCGTCGCTCGAATAATTACATATATTAGAGATGTTGGAGGCCTCATCCTACAGCATCTAAATAAACTGCAAATCACAAGCACCGAAGTCCTAATTACTGAAAAATTGACATCATGAACTGCAGCCAGATCCCGAGGGGGATCCAAGGTGGGAGCGGATCCGAGTAGGGAGAAGGAGGGGGTGAGAAGTTACTGGTCGGGTGTACTCGACGCAGATGAACACACTCTTGACCTTAGACCCGCGGAGCGCCTCGAGGGCGGCTCGGGACTCAGCGACAGAGAAGAAAAGGACGAACACATAGCTGCCGGAGCCAGCGCGTGTGACGACGTAGTCGAGCGCCTCGTGTGGTGCGAAGGACGCCATGACGTCTTCCTTGTTTGCGTGCGCGTGCAGGTTGTCGGCCCACACCGCGTTATTCTCATGGGCGGCCCCTAGCTCAGCGGCGGCGGCGCCCTAGTGCCGGAGGGCTCCGACTCCTTCGGCGGGGAGGCTGATGGCCTGGCGGCCTCCGAGGGCCCCGCGGGCGGCGGGTCCAATGACATTGGGGGAGGCGGGAGTCAGGGCAGGGAGAGATTGCCGGGAGCTAGGGTTTGGATGTGGGGATTTGGGTTGTCCGAGATGGGGAACAGAACGGGGTGTGGGGAACTGGCCCGCGGGTCAGACAGTATATACAGTGGGCGGGGCAGGGACGACTGCATGCCTGCGCCGTGTCCGTGAGCGGCACCGTTTCTAGCCCTACTCCAATATATCATCCAGAAACGACAGCTATTCCCATCACTGATGTCTACTACGCAACCTTCTTCTTGTAGACGTTGTTGGGCCTCCAAGTGCAGAGGTTTGTAGGACAGTAGCAAATTTCCCTCTAGTGGATGACCTAAGGTTTATCAATCTGTGAGAGGCGTAGGATGAAGATGGTCTCTCTCGAACAACCCTGCAACCAAATAGCAAAGAGTCTCTTGTGTCCCCAACACACCCAATACAATGGTAAATTGTATATGTGCACTAGTTCGGCGAAGAGATGGTGATACAGGTGCAATATGGATGGTAGATATAGATTTTTGTAATCTAAAAATATAAAACAGCAAGGTAAGTAAAGATAAAAGTGAGCACAAACGGTATTGCAATGCGTTGAAACAAGGCCTAGGGTTCATACTTTCACTAGTGCAAGTTCTCTCAACAATAATAACATAACTGGATCATATAACTATCCCTCAACATGCAACAAAGAGTCACTCCAAAGTCACTAATAGCAGAGAACAAACGAAGAGATTATTGTAGGGTATGAAACCACCTCAAAGTTATTCTTTCTAATCGATCTATTCAAGAGTCTATAGCAAAATAACATGAAGCTATTCTTTCCATTCGATCTATCCTAGAGTTCGTACTAGAATAACACCTTAAGACACAAATCAACCAAAACCCTAATGTCACCTAGATAGTCCAATGTCACCTCAAGTATCTGTGGGTATGATTATACGATATGCATCACACAATCTCAGATTCATCTATTCAACCAACACAAAGAACTTCAAAGAGTGCCCCAAAGTTTATACCGAAGAGCCAAGACGAAAACGTGTGCCAACCCCTATGCATAGATTCCCAAGGTCACGGAACCCGCAAGTTGATCACCAAAACATACATCAAGTGAATCAATAGAATACCCCATTGTCACCACGGGTATCCCACGCAAGACATACATCAAGTGTTCTCAAATCCTTAAAGACTCAATCCGATGAGATAACTTCAAAGGGAAAACTCAATCCATTACAAGAGAGTAGAGGGGGAGAAACATCATAAGATCCAACTATAATAGCGAAGCTTGCGATACATCAAGATCGTGTCGAATCAAGAACACAAGAGAGAGCGATCAAACACATAGCTACTGGTACATACCCTCAGCCCCGAGGGTGAACTACTCCCTCCTCGTCATGGAGAGCGCCGGGATGATGAAGATGGCCACCGGTGAGGGACCCCCCTCCGGCAGTGTGCCAGAACAGGGCCCCGATTGGTTTTTGGTGGCTACAGAGGCTTGTGGCGGCGGAACTCCCGATCTAGGTTATTTTCTGGAGGTTTCTGTATTTATAAGAATTTTTGGCGTAGGTCTCACGTCAGGGGGGGGTCTCCGAGTCATCCACGAGATAGGGGCCCACGCCCAGGGGGGTAGGGCGCGCCCCCACCCTCGTGGACAGCCCGGGACTCTTCTGGCCCAACTCTTTTACTCCACGGGCTTCTTTTAGTCCATAAAAAATCATCAAAAATTGGCATGTCAATTGGACTCCGTTTGGTATTCCTTTTCTGCGATACTCAAAAAACAAGGAAAACACAGAAACTGGCACTAGGCTCGAGGTTAATAGGTTAGTCCCAAAAATCATATAAAATAGCATATAAATGCATATAAAACATCCTAGATGGATAACATAATAGCATGGAACAATAAAAAATTATAGATACGTTGGAGACGTATCAAGCATCCCCAAGCTTAGTTCCTGCTCGTCCTCGAGTAGGTAAATGATAAAAACAGAATTTTTGATGTGGAATGCTACCTAACATATTTATTAATGTAATTTTCTTTATTGTGGCATGAATGTTTAGATCTGAAAGATTCAAGACAAAATTTTAATATTGACATAAAAATAATAATACTTCAAGCATACTAACTAAGCAATTATGTCTTCTCAAAATAACATGGCGAAAGAAAGCTCATCCCTACAAAATCATATAGTTTGGTCATGCTTCATTTTTGTCATACAAAAAAGCTCTCATCATGCACAACCCCGATGTCAAGCCAAGCAATTGTTTCATACTTTAGTATTCTCAAACCTTTTTAACTTTCATGCAATACATGAGCGTGAGCCATGGACATAGCACTATGGGTGGAATAGAATATAATGATGGGGGTTGTGTGGAGAAGACAAAAAAGGAGAAAGTCTCACATTGACGCGGCTAATCAACGGGCTAGGGAGATGCCCATCAATTGATGTCAATGCAAGGAGTAGGGATTGCCATGCAACAGATGCACTAGAGCTATAAATGTATGAAAGCTCAACAAAAGAAACTAAGTGTGTGTGCATCCAACTTGCTTTCTCACGAAGACCTAGGGCATTTGAGGAAGCCCATTGTTGCAATATACAAGCCAAGTTCTGTCGTGGAATTGTCACGACAGATGTCCTCGTGCAAGGACTTAGTCGTGGAGCCATTGCAACTAGGAAGCTTAAAGGGGTTAAACGGGACAAAGGACACGAAGGTTATACTGGTTCGGCCCCTTACGGTGAAGGTAAAAGCCTACTCCAGTTGAGGTGGAATTACTTAGGGTTTTGATGACCAGGGAGCTAAACCGCTATGCCTGGCTATCGACCTGATGTTACCTGTTCTGAACCGCCGCCGGGTCGTCCCTTTATATAGAGAGGTTAACGCCCCGCGGCTCTCAGAGTCCCGGCCGGCTCATAAACAGTGTCCGGCTCGGACTCTTAACTATTCTTGCCTTACACTACAAGTCATGCCATAACGGCGGTTTAACACTACGGGCCTTAAGTCGCCTCTTGGCCTTAGGCCCATTATTAAACCGCCATCCTTAATCTATCCTTCGGCTTCTGAATGAAGAGCTGTCGCAACGTAACCCGACCCATCCTGGGCGGGTTACACCAGTAGCTATATCCTCAACATTAGGCCCCAGATTGATTTGAACCGGTTCATGTCAATCTTCAATACTTTAAGAAAAAATCTTCTGGCTTCTGTTTGCGCCAAAGCTATAACCCGCCATGACGTCATCTTCTGGATTCTTGGTAACCCGCCGTGACGTCATCCGCCATTAATGCATGTTCTGCCCAACGTATCTCAACGGATCCTTATCTTAAGAACTATCCCGAAAATCGAGGCGTCTTTGCAGCTGGATAATCATGTCTTCAGCCTCCTCGTTTCTCGCGCCCACTTATCAGCCGTCCCTTATAAATAGGCCCGACCTGGTCCTCTCTCACTCTTCCCTTTCCATCGTCTTCCTCCTCTCAACGCTTCAGAACCCGAGCTCCACCGCCGCCGCCGCGCATCTCGTCTTCCTCAGCCTCAGCCGCTGCATCAACCTGAGCTAGTCCAGAGAACGGCGGCGACTCTCCGCAGTGAACCTGCAACTGTAAGCCTTCTTCTTCTCGAACGTCAGACCCGCATTAGGGTTCCGCGTGTTCTTCGTAGTTCATCTCGGTTCCTTCATAGTTCTTCCACCGTGATTTCTTTTGATTCGAAAAGCAGTACAGAACTCCTGCGGTAGTTGTTTCGCACCCATTTTCAATACTAGCAGATCTCTTTTGCTTGCAAAAAGACCTCATTAGAGCTTATGAACTTCTCTGTACCAGTTTTGAGGTCTAGAAAATTTTCTTTTCTGGACGACCGTTTGATCCAAAATAATCACTGCAACCTGTGAAACTTGTTTGTGCAACACTTAGGCAAAAACTGCATCTGTTAGCCATGGCGGCTCATATCACCGGCTTAAAAAGGCACTGCTTCATGAATATTCCGGATCGTTCATAATAGATTCAAATAACTTAATTGCTCATGATATCCATGGCGGCTTAAATAACCTGACACAATTAGCCATATATCATTAGGCCCCTTCATAAGCCGCCACCTGAAATAGTGAACTGAAACCTTTCTCCGGCTTAAATTTGAACCGGAAATTTTATTTTGTCATAGGCTTCCATCTTTCACGATTCCACCCAAGGCTCCCAAGGCGCCCATTACATGCAACTGGGTTAGATCCAACGTCACTGATAGCACCTTAGCTGATTTCGTGAAAATGGGTTACCTGCCAAAGAAAGAGGTCATGTCCTATCGTGCTCCTGACCCGTCCGAAGAGAGACCTCAACCCAAGGATGGAGAGGTTGTCATATTTGCTGATCACATGAGCCGGGGCTTTGCTCCTCCCGGCTCAAAATTCTTCAGAGATGTCCTGCACTTTTTCGACCTGCGACCTCAAGACATTGGACCCAATTCCGTGTCAAACATCTGCAACTTCCAAGTGTTCTGTGAGGTGTACCTTGGAGAAGAACCCAGCTTGCTACTCTTTAGAGAATTATTTTATCTGAACCGCCAAAATGAATGTGCCAATGGGCCCAGTCTGGAGCTCAGTGGAATCTCAATCCAACGACGGAGCGATTGTCTCTTCCCTTATGCTGAGCCGCCAAGCCACCCGAAAGATTGGAACCAGACATGGTTCTACTGCCAAGACACTTCTCCGGCTGATGAGAATCCTCTGCCCGGCTTTCGCGCCCTGCATCTGGAATCAAATCACCCCTTGCCAGATAAATTATCTCAAGCTGAACATCAACCACTTACTCCCACCATTAACAAGATCAGAGCTCTTCTAAGGAATGGCCTGAATGGCATTGATCTGGTCCGGGTCTGGATTGCCTGGCGGGTGATTCCTTTAAGCCACCGCCCCGGCTTGATGTGCGATTACACGGGCTGGAAGGACGATCCTCTTCGGCATAGTCCCGACGACTTATCTGAGGATATCATTGATGACATGACCAAGTCTCTTCTGAACGAGAGCCTGGCAGATTGCAGGAGAACATGCTTAAGTCCTTTCTGCAAGGCTAACCCGGCCCCAGCGGTAAACTATTGACCTGAACACCTCACCTTCCATTTTAACGATTTCGTCTTAACTTCAAAAACCTTTGTTGTATTTTACAGGCTAATGATAAATTCTGGACGGTCAAGTATGACCATGAAGCTGCCAAGAAAGCCAGAAAAGTTAAGAAAGCCGCCAGGAAAGCCTCTCCCCGTAAGAAGGGGAATAAACCTAGCGCCTCGGACCTGCTTCACCTGGAAGACACCTCCGAGTCAGAGGTAGCCCTTGACTCTTTAGGCTCCTTTTTTAACCATCTTATTGACATGGATTATCAGCAGGAGGACACCAGAGCAAGTCATGAAGCGATTGAAGAGGTAACTATAATTTCCTCCGACTCCGAGCCTTTGCCGAGACAGAAAGTCCGAAGAGTAACCCGGAAAGTAAGATTTTCACATCCTTTAGCTTATCAAGATCCTCAATTTCTTTTGAAGCGATAGATTTATGAGAGTCGGAGGCAGACCCGGACCAGCAAGGATGCAGACCTCTCCTCCGGCTTACCTGAAGCATCAAGGAAGCGCCGGACCGAGGTTATCTCCGACTTATATCCTTTTCATCCTTTGGCGGGCGTCACTCGTCAACCACTCAATTCTTCTGACTCAAATTACCAGGGAACTTCACCTTCCTCCGGCGACTCAATGCAGTCCAGCTTGCCGGCTTTCAAAACCGCACCCGGATAATGATGATCAGCTTATTTTGTGCTTATCTTACTCATGTTTTTGCACTAACCCTTTGACTTTCAGTGTACAAGTAAAGCCCAGCAAGAGGGCGAAGAAAAATAAACCGGCCGAAGAGCCGGTCCTGGCTGAGCCTGATGCTTCTGCTCATGAGCCGCCATCTGCACCAGCTCCTGAAGCCGCCACTGCTCCATCTGATGAACAAGTTATGGAAGGTTCTGATAACCCGGAGATCCCCAGCCCGGCTGATCCAGATGATCCGGACGTTGTAATCACCCGGACTGAGTTTGTCCAACCGGGAAGACCTACCGTGTTGGCTAAGTGCTCTGCCAAGGAAGAACTTCTGGAACGCCGCAAGGCCAAGCTGGACATCACTGATTATGCTCATCTGAGCATTGCAGATATTGTCTCTGGCTATGTTAATCAAGTGCACAACAGCCGGGACCTGGAAATTGATATGGTGAAACAAATACAGCAAAAATCTGAGGTATGACTCTCTTGCTTACTCCATAGTTATCCTTACCATGCCAGCCCCCAAGTCTATTACTTATGATGAAATATGTTGTAGACTTAATACCGGCTTAGAAAGCACTGCAAGAAAACCGGCTTATCTGGTAGCACTCGAGGGCCGGTTTAAACAGCATATTTGAACCGGTCCTTACCTTGTTTTAATCAAGTAGTTGAACAGCATTATGCATTAGCCCCCAAGTGCCAACTACCTTTGCCTGCAAAGTGCTTGGGACTTATTTTCATGAACTGGCACTGTAAATAGAGCTCTTCAGCATACATTAGCCCCCAAATGCCAAGTGTCTTTGCTTGCAAAGTGCTTGGGACTTAATGTTGCATTATAATCACCCTAACTGTAACCCGGAATTTGTACAGGCCGCCTGTAAGCAATTTGAATCGGAAATCTCTGATTTAAAGAACTGCCTGAAGACTCAGGAAAGTGAAACCCAAAAGGCCAACTCCAAATTTGAATTTAGTGTATCTGCACAAGAGAAACTGAAGAAGAAGTTTGAAGCAGAGAGAAAAGCCTGGGCGGATGAAAAAACTGCTTTGCTCAGCCGGGCCGAACAAGCGGAGGCCACTCTTACTGAAACAACCGCCGAGCTATCCGTCTTAAAACGCCATGTATCTCAGATGGTCTCCGCAATCTTTGGTAAGTTACTCTGTAAGTTTTTAGCTAGTTTACATCTTTCATTTCCCATAAGTATCTCAATTGCCATCAGCTCACCTGACTTTGTGATGCAGGTCCCAGGAGTTCCAATCTCAACCAGAACGTGCTGACAAAACTGAAGGCGGTTTATACCTTGGTAGAGCAACTTTACACCGGGTCACAACGTGCCTTAGCTGTTGTGGCTCTGTCAAATGAAGTTCCCACTCATCTGGCGGATGTACTCAGGCGGCTTGCCATGCTTCCTCAACGCTTCCAAGAGTTAAGACGAGCTTCTGCAAGAGCTGGAGCCATAGCCGCTCTGAGCCGGACCAAGGCGTTTCTACCGGAGCTAGACCCGGCCGACATCGCCCTTGGGTATCCTAGTTTGAAGGAAGATGGCACTCCCTTTGACCAGAAGGACTTCGCCGCTTGCGTGAAAAGCGTACGCCCTGTGGCCACTTTGATCGGTAATGATACAGACCTTACCAAATATCAACCGGGCTATGACGCGGAGAATCAGAGGATCCCAACACCTCGTTATGAAGCAGTCAGCCTGATTCCTCCCACTCATAAGCATACCTTCGCCCCTGAAGTTGACCCGGCCGGGTTAATTGATGATGAAGCTCAATTTGAAGCCTTGAGTGGCATTAATTGGAAATCATCAACCTTCCAGGACATGGAAACAGCCGGAGGAGTGGAAAGGGATGAACCGGAAGCTTCAGCCCAACAGCACCTTTGATCTCTGAGGCGGCTCATGGTTATGTCTTAAAAACAATGCCTCACCTTTGGGACTCGGGGAGTTATGTAATAGAGTAGGACAAACACTTCATTTTGTCGTGCCATCGTGCACGTGTGTAGCGCTCAACACTGTTTAAGCTGCTCTTTTATATTCTTCCGGGTTATGCTTGATCCTCTGCTTTCCTTAAGTTTAAAGTGCTGTCTTTAATATTCCTGTATAGAAAACAAATCAGAAGTCCCTAGGCGGCTTACCGCATGGAGAGTCATATATTTTATATATAACCCGGAATATGAATCAAAGTCATAATAAACCGGTTCTCAATTATATCTTTGAGATAACCATAACAGCATACCTGTGAGCCTTCAAGTACACTTCCAGTTTATGTAACCCGAATAATGAGGTTGAGAACTCAACTCCGGTTCACCAGCACATATAATGCTTATTATGTGCTATCAACGTTATTAATCAAGGTTAAGCCGGTGGAATAAGAACCACCCTTGAACACTTTTGATAAGATCAAAAGAACTTGTTTGCAACGAAGAGATCTCAAAAATTTAGAGGCTTCTGATTCGAATACGACCAGAGAATCGTCCCAAAGGGGTTAAGCTAAGATTCGAATGCGATCATATAGCCCCCAGTGGCTTTGGCGTTGCCGATCAAGAGGGTACCGACAACTATGTTCTCTTTGGTTCGAATACGACCTATGTTTGAACAGGAAGCCCCCAAATGACCTTGAGAGTTGTTTAACGACGCTGATTCGAATACGATCCACGTCGGTTCCCAAAGGGGGTTGAGTTATGATTCAAATATGATCAAGAAACTCCCCAGTGAGCTTGGCAATATGCCAATCAAGTGGGTATCGACAGCTATGTTCTCTTTGGTTCGAATACGACCTATGTTTGAACAGGAAGCCCCCAAGTGATCATATTTTTAACGGCTAGATTCGAATACGATTATAAGCCGGATCAACCTCCAAGTGACCATGTAATATTACAATGAAAATAACAATGACACATTTACCTTTGGAGGGGAAAAAAGGACAGAGGTCCTGCTTCATTATTTATCATAATATATACATGGCTATAGAAATATGTACATTATGAGAGCCGGTGGCTCAAGTGTAATAAGGCCGAAGCTGAGCTATATTCCACTCCAAGGCTATCTTTCGGCTGCCATGAACCGTAATGGTCCCATTGTGACCCGGCATCTTGAGCTGCAAATATACGTAACACGGCCGTGCCATGAACTTGGCGTAAGCCGGCCGCCCAAATAAAGCATGGTACGGGCTTCTTATTTTAACCACCTCAAAAGTCAGTTTTTCCGCCCTGTAGTTGTACTCATCTCCAAAGGCTACTTCCAGCTCGATCTTACCGACTGGATACGCCGACTTACCGGGCACCACACCATGGAAAACAGTGTTGGACTGGTTGAGGTTTTTATCAGTCAATCCCATACGATGGAAGGTCTCATAATAGAGGATGTTGATGCTACTGCCTCCATCCATGAGCACTTTAGTGAATTTATACCCCCCAACCTGAGGAGCCACCACCAAGGCCAGGTGACTCGGATTATCAACCCGGGGAGGGTGATCTTCCCTACTCCATACAATAGGCTGCTCAGACCATCTCAAATAACGTGGAACCGCCGGCTCAACAGTATTCACAACCCTCTTATGAAGCTTCTGGTCTCGCTTGCATAGACTGGTAGTAAACACATGATACTGTCCACTATTGAGCTGCTTTGGATTGGTCTGGTATCCCCCCTGCTGCTGCTGCTGATTACCCTGGCCAGATTGCTGATTAAAACCTCCTTGATTACCTTGAAAATTCTGAGAATTGGAATTTGAGCCGCCGCCCGTGCCATGAAAGCCGCCGCCGCCTGAGCCGCCGCCCCGCCCATTGTTGCCATTAAAGGCGTTGGAATTTTGAAGGCTTTCATGATTGCGCAGTCTTTCCATAGATGAGTGGCCGGCTTCTCCCTAGAGCCATGCCTTGGACAGGGCTCATTCAACAATTGCTCAAGCGTCGGGCCTGACCCGCCGGATCGGGGAGGTGGTCTCCCCTTACGTCGGTGGTTGTTACCCTGCGCATTGGTGTTGGCCACAAACTCCATACTGCCATCAGCCTTACGTTTGTTACCTCCCTGGTTCGCCGGGTTATGCTGAGGGCCCTTGCCGTTGCCATTCTTCTTTCCCTTCCCTGTCCTTTCATCATCAGACGCGGGATCCTTGGTACTATCAGAGTCGGCATACTTGACCAGAGCCGCCATCAGCGTACCCATATCATTGCAATCGCGCTTGAGCCGCCCGAGCTTCATCTTCAGGGGCGCAAAACGACAATTTTGCTCCAACATTAAGACTGCAGAGCTGGCATCTATCTTATCAGACGAATGTATTATCTCTTTGACCCGGCGTACCCAATGGGTTGTAGACTCGCCCTCTTGTTGCTTGCAGTTAGTCAAATCCACAATTGACATAGATTGCCTACATGTATCTTTCAAGTTTTGGATGAACCGGGCTTTTAGCTCTGCCCATGACCCGATAGAATTAGGTGGCAGTCCTTTCAACCATGTGCGGGCAGTCCCATCCAACATCATGGTGAAGTATTTGGCCATTGCCGCTTCGCTGACCTCCAGCAACTCCATAGCCATCTCGTAGCTCTCAATCCATGCTCCGGGCTATAAATCAGCCGTGTAATTAGGTACCTTCCTAGGCCCTTTGAAATCCTTGGGCAGACGTTCATTACGGAGAGCCGGCACCAGACAAGGGACACCTCCGGTCCTCGTAGCTATGGCCGCTTCGATAGAAGCCGTCGGATAAACCTGCTGGGGTTGGTAAGCCGTCAGCTGAGCCGCCTGCTCCGCCTCTTGACGTGCTCTGTCTTGGTCTACCGCGTTAAAGGCTCCATTATGTGCTGGGCCATGGCCAGCTGGCAAGTCACGGCGCCGGACGTTGCTTGAGCCGGTCGCTGAAACCATGTGTGTGCTATAACTTGGGCTCCGGCTTGGACGAGGGGTTGAATGAATCCTGTCCCGGCTATATGAATATGCCTCCTGTTGTGCCAGAGCCATCTAAAGAAGTTCTCTGACCCTGCGGGTTTCGACCACCGTTGGAGAGTCGCCCTCGACTGGGAGAGCCGCTAGTCACGCCGCTGCAGCGATCATGTTTTCCAATGGGTTGGAATAATGACCCGGTGGTATTGGCACGTATTGAGGTGGGGCAGTGTTCACACGGGGAGGCCCCATCACTTGCAGCTGAACCAACGTTCCAGCCCCGGGTGCCGTGATTTCTGGCGGGTTATTGGGCCCTGCACCAGGCGTGTTGAAGAGGTTTCGAGGATCGTAAACCGAGGGAGTCGAGATTGAGCCTTCTGATGCCTCCTTCTCATGATCTCATTGGATGCGTTCTGATCCATCGTGAGCCGGAAAGACTGCGCCTAAATCAGTTGAGTATGGGCGCCGAGAGCCGCCCGTTCTGCAGCCATTCTGATCCCTTCCGCTGCTAGATCTTCCTTGGCTCGTGCTATATCCAACTTTAACTGTGCCACCTCCGCATCATGTTGAGCTTGATCCGCCGGGACGACCGTGGCGGTTAGCAGGGCAGTCATCTTATCCGTAAGATCCATCAGCACCTCAGCCGGCGAGTGCGCAGGGCCTCCTGCCCCAGCGGCGGAGTTTTGCACAGGTTGCGTGCCGGCCATGAAGATTCCAACCCGGCTTGGCGGCTCAAAAGGGTCCGGAATACTGTCGCCATCGGAACAACCCCCAAGCCTGCCATCTTGAAGTTGATACAACGAGTCCGTCTCACCTGTGGATGATTCATCAGAGCAGATGGCCGTCTCATCGCTAGATCTAGATCCTTCAGAGAGTCCTCCGTGGATGCATCCCATGAAAGCACGTTTCAAGGCGGGCAGAGTCCGGGCGGGTCTCGCACGATGAGCCTTCTCGATGAGGTTGGTGCCGATGTCCGGCTCAGGGCCCGGCTCACCGATCTTGCCAATGAAAACGTGGATTCCGCCGAAGGGGACCCGGTACCCGTACTCGATTGAGCCGGCGTCGGGGCCCCAACCTGCGTCGTTGATGTAGAGCTTGCCGCGACGACTCTTGGTCATCCGGCCCATAGCGTATCCCTTGAGCCCTTTGAAGCTGCCCTTCAAGAACTCAAATCCACCATGCACTGGCCCCACGGTGGGCGCCAACTGTCGTGGAATTGTCACGACAGATGTCCTCGTGCAAGGACTTAGTCGTGGAGCTATCACAACTAGGAAGCTTAAAGGGGTTAAACGGGACAAAGGACACGAAGGTTATACTGGTTCGGCCCCTTACGGTGAAGGTAAAAGCCTACTCCAGTTGAGGTGGAATTACTTAGGGTTTCGATGACCAGGGAGCTAAACCGCTATGCCTGGCTATCGACCTGATGTTACCTGTTCTGAACCGCCGCCGGGTCGTCCCTTTATATAGAGAGGTTAACGCCCCGCGGCTCTCAGAGTCCCGGCCGGCTCATAAACAGTGTCCGGCTCGGACTCTTAACTATTCTTGCCTTACACTACAAGTCATGCCATAACGACGGTTTAACACTATGGGCCTTAAGTCGCCTCTGGGCCTTAGGCCCATTATTAAACCGCCATCCTTAATCTGTCCTTGGGCTTCTGAATGAAGAGCTGTCGCAACGTAACCCGGCCCATCCTGGGCGGGTTACACCAGTAGCTATATCCTCAACAAGTTCTATAATGAAAAATTCCCACTAGTATATGAAAGTGACAAATAAGAGACTCTCTATCATGAAGATCATGGTGCTACTTTGAAGCACAAGTGTGGAAAAAGGATAGTAGCATTGTCCCTTCTTTCCCCCCCTTTTTTGGCCTTCCTTTTTTTATTTGGCCTTTTTTTGGCCTTTCCTTTTTTATTTGGCCTTTTTTGGGAAAATGCTCTATTAATGATGATCATCACACTTCTATTTATTTACAACTCAATGATTACAACTCGATACTAGAACAAAATATGACTCTATATGAGTGCCTCCGGCGGTGTACCGGGATGGGCAATGAATCAAGAGTGACATGTATGATAAATTATGCATGGTGGCTTTGCCACAAATATGATGTCAACTACATGATCATGCAAGGCAATATGACAATGATGAAGTGTGTCATAATAAATGAAACGGTGGAAAGTTGCATGGCAATATATCTCGGAATGGCTATGGGAATGCCATAATAGGTAGGTATGGTGGCTGTTCTGAGGAAGATATCAGGGGGTTTATGTGTGACAGAGCATATCATATCACGGGGTTTGGATGCACCGGCAAAGTTTGCACCAACTCTCAAGGTGAGAAATGGCAATGCACGGTACCGAAGAGGCTAGCAATGATGGAAAGGTGAGAGTGCGTATAATCCATGGACTCAACATTAGTCATAAAGAACTCACATACTTATTGCAAAAATCTACAAGTCATCAAAAACCAAGCACTACCCGTATGCACCTAGGGGGATAGGTTGGTAGGAAAAGACCATCACTCGTCCCCGGCTGCCACTCACAAGGATGACAATCAAAGAACACCTCATGTTTCAAATTTGTCACACAACGGTTACCATACGTGCATGCTACGTGACTTGCAAACTTCAACACAAATATTTCTCAAATTCACAATTACTCAACTAGCACAACTTTAATATTACCATCTTCGTATCTCAAAACAATCATCAAGTATCAAACTTCTCATAGTATTCAATGCGCTTTATATGAAAGTTTTTATTATATCCCTCTTGGATGCCCATCATATTAGGACTAAATTCATAACCAAAGCAAATTACCATGATGTTTAAGACTCTCAAAGTAATATAACTTAAGCATGAGAGTTCATCTATTTCTACAAAATAAAACCACCGCCGTGCTCTAAAAAGATATAAGTGAAGCACTAGAGCAAACGACAAACTACTCCGAAAGATATAAGTGAAGATCAATGAGTAGTTAAATAATTATGCAACTATGTGAAGATTCTCTAACATTTAAGATTTTCAGATCTTGGTATTTTATTCAAAAAGCAAGCAAAACAAAAGAAAATAAAATGACGCTCCAAGCAAAACACATATCATGTGGTGAATAAAAATATAGCTCTAAGTAAAGTTACCGATGAACGAAGACGAAAGAGGGGATGCCTTCCGGGGCATCCCCAAGCTTGGGCTCTTGGTTGTCCTTGAATATTACGGGTGCCTTGGGCATCCCCAAGCTTAGGCTCTTGCCACTCCTTATTCCATTGTCCATCGAATCTTTACCCAAAACTTGAAAACTTCACAACACAAAACTCAACAGAAAACTCGTAAGCTCCGTTAGTATAAGAAAATAAATCACCACTTTTGGTACTGTTGTTAACTCATTCTAAATTCATATTGGTGTAATATCTAATGTATTCCAACTTCTCTATGGTTCATTCCCTCCGATACTACTCATAGATTCATCAAAATAAGCAAACGACACATAGAAATAGAATCTGTCAAAAACAGGACAGTCTATATCAATCTGTATCATTCGAATACTTATGTCACTCCAAAAATTCTGAAATGAATTGGTGGACCTGAGGAATTTGTTTGTTAATCATCTTAAAAAATAATCAACCTAAAAGCACTCTTCAGTAAAAAAATGGCATCTAATCTCATGAGCGTGAAAGTTTCTATTTTTTACAGCAAGATCGCAAAGACTTCACCCAAGTCTTTCCAAAGGTTCTACTTGGCACAAACACTAGTTAAAACAATAAAACCACATCTAAACATAGGCTAGATGAATTATTTATTACTAAACAGGAGCAAAAGGCAAAGAACAAAAATAAAATTGGGTTGCCTCCCAACAAGCGCTAACGTTCAACGCCCCTAGCTAGGCATGACGATTTCAATGATGCTCACATAAAAGATAAGAATTGAAACATAAAGAGAGAATCATGAAGAATATGACTAGCACATTTAAGTCTAACCCACTTGCTATGCATAGGGATTTTGTGAGCAAACAACTTATGGGAACAATAATCAACTAGCATAGGAAGGCAAAACAAGCATAACTTTAAAACTTTAAGGACATAGAGAGGAAACTTGATATTATTGCAATTCCTACAAGCATATGTTCCTCCCTCATAATAATTTTCAGTAGCATCATGAATGAATTCAACAATATAACTATCACATAAAGCATTCTTTTGATGAGCCACAAGCATAGAATTTTTATTACTCTCCACATAAGCAAATTTCTTCTCATGAATAGTAGTGGGAGCAAACTCAACAAAATAACTATCATGTGAGGCATAATACAATTGAAAATTAAAATCATGATGACAAGTTCCATGGTTATCATTATTCTTTATATAATACATCTCATCACAATAATCATCATAAATACCAACTTTATTCTCATAATCAATTGAAACCTCTTCCGAAATAGTGGATTCATCACTAAATAAAGTTATGACCTCTCCAATCCACTTTCATAAATATTATAAGATTCAACACCCTCCAAAATAGTGGGATCATTACTTCCTAAAGTTGACACTCTTCCAAACCCACTTTCATCAATATAATCATCATAAATAGGAGGCATGCTTTCATCATAATAAATTTGCTCATCAAAACTTGGGGGACAAAACATATCATCTTCATCAAACATAGCATCCCCAAGCTTGTGGCTTTGAATATCATTAGCATCATGGGTATTCGAAGAATTCATACTAACAACATTGCAATCATGCTCATCATTCACATATTTTATGCCAAGCATTCTATGTAATTCTTCTTCTGATACTTGAGCACAATTTTCCTTCCCATCATTTTCACGAAAGACATTAAAAAGATGAAGCATATGAGGCAATCTTAATTCCATTTTTTGTAGTTTTCCTTTATAGACTAACCCAGTGATGAAACAAGAAACTAAAAGATTCCATTGCAAGATCTAAAGATATACGTTCAAGCACTCACCTCCCCGGCAACCGCGCCAGAAACTGCTTGATGTCTACTACTCAACCTTCTTCTTGTAGACGTTGTTGGGCCTCCAAGTGAGAGGTTTGTAGGACAGTAGCAAATTTCCCTCAAGTGGATGACCTAAGGTTTATCAATCCGTGGGAGGCGTAGGATGAAGATGGTCTCTCTCAAACAACCCTGCAACCAAATAGCAAAGAGTCTCTTGTGTCCCCAACACACCCAATACAATGGTAAATTGTATAGGTGCACTAGTTCGACGAAGAGATGGTGATACAAGTGCAATATGGATGGTAGATATAGGTTTTTGTAATCTGAAAATATAAAAAAAGCAAGGTAACTAAAGATAAAAGTGAGCACAAACGGTATTGCAATGCGTTAAAACAAGGCCTAGGGTTCATACTTTCACTAGTGCAAGTTCTCTCAACAATAATAACATAACTAGATCATATAACTATCCCTCAACATGCAACAAAGAGTCACTCCAAAGTCACTAATAGCAGAGAACAAACGAAGAGATTATTGTAACTCGGGAGGATACACCCATAACCATGGAGGCCATACCCACAATGGAGGAAGTTCTCATAATCAGAATCGCCCCAAGAATGGGAATGGAAATGGAACAAACAACAATCAGAACCGTTCCAATCCAGCCACACCCGCCAAGAAGGACCTAAGTCACATTACTTGTTTCAAGTGCGGGAAGACTGGACACTATGCCACTCAATGCCCTGAAGCGAAGAATGGAAATGGCAATAGAAGCTCTGGGAAGAAGCCCAACCCTTTCAACAGGGGACAAGTGAACCACGTGAACGTGGAGGAGGTTGAAGAGCAGCCAGATGCAGTTATCGGTAAGTTTTTGGTTAAGTCAATTACCACTCTCGTTCTTTTTGATACCGGTGCATCGCATTCATACATTTTAAGGGGATTTATGGACAAGTTTAAGTTGCCCACCTTAGCCCTTAGGACACCTTTGCTAGTGAGCTCACCTGGTGCAGAGTATATGGCCAGCGGATGGTGCGGCCGGTTACCCTTAACCATTGGCAACCATGTTTTCCCCTCAGACCTAATAATTTTGGAATCACAAGGATTGGATGTGATACTGGGGATGGATTGGCTATCGAAGTATGGAGGAAACATTGATTGCGCTAGCAAGTCAATTATGCCCACTACCCCGGAGGGAAAACGGATTAAATATGTATCCAGGCATGCGTCAAGGAGGACCCAAGCAAATTCCCTCTCCGGAGTCGTCCAGGAGGAAGTACCTGTAGTGAAGGATTACCCGGATGTATTTCTAGAGGAATTACCAAGCATGCCGCCAGATTGAGACATCGAGTTTCTAATAGAACTGTTGCCAGGCACCGGACCGATATCGAAGAGACCATATCGGATTACCCAGGACCCGATCAGGATATGACTGTATCTGGGTAGTAGTTGATCGCTTGACCAAAGTGGCTCACTTTATCCCAGTGAAAACCACCTACACAAGTGCGAAGTTGGCCAAGATATATATGACCAGGATCGTATGTCTGCATGGAGTTCCATCGTATCAGATAGAGGAACACAGTTCATTTCAAAGTTTTGGCATCAGTTGCACCAGACTTTGGGGACCAGGCTAGAGTTTAGTACAGCCTTTCATCCGCAGACAGATGGACAGGCCGAAAGAGTCAATCAGATACTGGAGGACATGTTGAGAGCTTGTGCGCTAGATTATGGATCTAGTTGGGATGACAATTTGCCATACACAGAGTTCTCATACAACAATAGTTACCAGGCTAGTTTGAAGATGGCACCTTTCGAAGCTCTATATGGACGAAGGTGTAGGACACCGTTAATGTGGGATGAAGTTGGAGACCGTCAGTTGTTTGGACTAGATTTGATCAAAGAGTCAGAACAGAAGGTTAAGCTGATTTGAGATAGACTGAAGGTAGCACAGTCCAGGCAGAAGAGCTATGCAGACTCGAAACGCAAGGAGATAGTCTATGAAGTCGGAGACAGAGCGTATCTTCGTGTATCACCGCTCCGAGGAGTTAAGCGATTTGGAGTCAAGGGAAAGTTAGCCCCGAGATTTGTAGGACCATACCGAATTTTGAAACGTATGGGAGAAGTGGCCTACAAGTTGGAGTTACCCGAAGGACTGTCAGAAGTTCATGATGTGTTTCACGTTTCTCAGTTGAAGAAGTGTCATGCTGAGATGGCAGATATTCCTCTGAGAGATACAGTGCCATTGGAAGCAATTCAGTTGGACAGTGATTTGACCTATGAAGAGAAACCTGTCAAGATTCTCGAGTTTGCCAGTCGAGTTACTCGCAGCAAGGATATAAAGTTTTGCAAAGTTCAGTGCAACCACCATAACGAGGATGAAGCCACCTGGGAGCGAGAGGATGATCTACGCAAAGACCACCCACACCTATTTTCTAGCCAACCCGAATCTCGAGGGCGAGATTCATCTTAAGGGGGGTAGGTTTGTAACATCCCAAATTTCCAATTTGGAATGTTATACCTAGATCATTCATGCATACCATATTTTATTGCATTTCGTTTCGCGATCCTCGAAATTCTAAGCAACTCAAGGACCCACAGAGAGAGTTGGGGATTTCATCGTTTTCGTATTTGAATTTTTCTCAAATATCAAAACAAGGATCATTTTGGTTTTAATTAATTTTCTCTTCAAAAATATTTCATATTAAAAATATATGAGAGGAGATAATATGACTTCTCGAAATAAATGAAATATTCGAGGAAAAATATTAAAATCAAATAAATAGTTTTATTTGGATGTTATGGTTATTTTATTTGAATTAGAAAAAAATATGCATTTTTCAAAATTGCATTTTAGGCCAAGAAAATGTTCATCCTGTTTTAAATATTTTATTTAGACGGTGAAAATTTGTTTTTGCATTTTTAGTTTTTTATTTTATTTTCTAGGATTTTTCCGGCGAAATATGTTTAAAAAAAGTCAGCGCCCGACTGGGCCGGCGGCGCAGCCAAGCCCACGCCGCCCGCACCGCCTCCCTCGCGCTCGCGCCCGTGCCCGAGCCGAACTCCACCGGAGTCCGGGACATCGCCGCCGTCCGGGTTGCCCCCGCCCCAAGCCGAGTCCCCCTCCGCTTTA
>NC_057808.1:408433632-408509497 GCF_018294505.1 Triticum aestivum
GCCCAGCGCGGCCGCTGCCGTGTTTCGCCGCCGCTCACCGCAGCGCCCCGCGCCGCCGCCGCGTTCCGCCGCCGCCCCGCCTCGCCGGAGACGCCGCCGGTCCCGATCCGATCCGTTCGCCGGTTTTTTCTTTGGTTTTAGGTAAAAACCCTGGTTTAAAAAAAACACTAGATGCGTTTTTTTATTTTATTCGGTTCGGTTTTTCTCGGTTTAGTTATTTAGCGGACGCTCGTCCGTTCGTTCGTTTTAACGAACGCTGTTCGTCAGTTAGCCGCAGACAGTGAATGTTCGTTCGTTAGCTTGTTCGTCTCGTTTTATTTTTCCAGGGTTTTTTCACGATTATTTTCGTTCACGATTTCTGCCCTGATCTTCATTTTAGTTTATCTTTTCGCTCGTTTATCCAAATCAGGTGAAACAAGCGCCTAGATCTTCGTCTCAAAACCCTCTTTCTGTTTAACCAACTTGAACAAGATTTTGGTACTGTAAAATTTGACTTTAGTCCAGATTAGTAAACGGATCTTGTTTCTTTCGTAGTTTGAGTTTCGTTGCTCCGTTTGATTTGATTCTTTTTGCAAATCGGAGTTCTTCAGTTGAACTTTCTGGTTAGATCTTCTTATTTGAGTTCTACCCGTGCATCTTTGCTTGAGTGCTTATGTATGTTATTGTTTGTTTGCGATAGAATTCCCGGAGTGCGAAGCGTGCTAGTACGAGTCACTAGGTTTTGCGGATCATCAGCAAGGCAAGTAACACATTGATCATACTCTTTTCATACCCAGTTTTATGCATTAGCTTCAATCCTCAAACACTTCATGAGTAGGCTGTGATTAACATGTGGGTATTGGGAAGTAGTTGATGAGGTAGAACCTATTACCTGTTTTATTATCAAACCCTTGGGAGCTACTTCTACGTTATGCTTATATTGCTATGCTATGCTCGTAGACGTGGTTTGGGTGAGTGAATCCATGACAGATGTGAGATTGTTAATTAATGGTTAACTTAAGGTGGTAACTTTAATACACATCTGGGTGGATTGTTGGTTTTGGGCACCTGGAGAATCCAGTGTTGTCCTAGGATATCCCGGAGTACCCGTGTGATCATCCTATGGTCCGCCAGTCAGGCTCAAAGCGATCATAAGATTATTCATGCTATAAACTTCCGTGTGCAGCCACAAGCTATTATGGGCTCTAGCATAGTCGAGTATGTTGCATGACCTCTTCCAGTGGTAGGCTAGCAGATGTAGGGGATGTAGGTTGGTACTGTCTACCCAGGGTTAGAGTTAATGTTTCTGAAAGACTGTCTCTCGGTCATCCGTTTCTCAAACACCATGTAGTGCGAGAAATCCAACGGAGGAGATCGAGTCTTGTGGGGAAAAGTGCGCAAACCTCTGCAGAGTGTACAGTCTAATCATGGTTAGCTGTGTCCCCGGTTATGGACATCTTGAGTATCTGGTTCTTGGATTATCATATGGATCTCATCACTCTAATTTAATTTGTTGGGTTGATAATTACCTTTAATTGGGATTGAGTTGGAGGAACCTTCTCAATGTTGTTCAACTACCATGATAGTTAAATAAAACATATTCCTTTGTTGTAGGGAAAAATTGGCTTTTCGCAAAACATATTAACTGTAGAGCCTCCACCAGCCATATATGCATGTAGTGATAGCATTTATTCTGTTCATTGCTCTACTGTGTTACTATGCCAGCATATTCCATGTGCTGACCCGTTTTCGGGCTGCAACGTATCATATTGCAGACTTTCAGACGAAGAGTAAGGTGCGCTAGGTCGTTGTCATGCACCCCGCTATGCCGTTGGAGTTGATGGACTCACTTTATCTTTCAAGCCTTCGGCTGTTATCTTATTTAGATGACCTTAAGCCATATTTATTGTAATAAGTTCTCTTTGGAGACTATCGATGTAATAAGTGTGTGATTGCTACTCTGTTATAAATCCTTCGAGTAGTGTGTGTGTCAGCATTACCGATCCAGGGATGACACTTATGCACAAAGACTTGACCGTCTGAGGTCGGGTCGCTACACTCTTTTACTCCAGGGGCTTCTTTTGGTCCATCGAAAATCATCAAAAATTGGCACATCAATTGGACTCCGTTTGGTATTCCTTTTCTGCGATACTCAAAAACAAGGAAAAACAGAAATTGGCACTGGGCTCTAGGTTAACAGGTTAGCCCCAAAAATTATATATAATAGCATATAAATGCATATAAAACATCCTAGATGGATAATATAATAGCATTGAACAATAAAAAATTATAGATATGTTGGAGACGTATCAATCACCGGTCAAAAAAAGGAAAATGTTTCAAAACTGTCGGATGATTTATTGAGTTTGTAAGCCGCATCCAGTGCCGTCCAATCCTACGAGATTGTGTGACACGAGAGTGTGTCCCCGCGCGAATTTAGCCCATATATAGTCGATTTCGTGATTTGTGCTTTCATCCCTGTGACTGCCTTTTTATAAAGGATCCTTCTTACACTTACTTCACACGCAATGCTTTGCAAGGTAGTTATACATGTGATCGTACAAATACTATAACATCATATGATTGATCATGTTTGCTTGTTTCATTTGGTATTAGGTAGTTGATGAAGTCAATGTTGCACACACCACACCACACCCCCCTCACACACAGTCCTTGACACAACCATCGCCTTTAAAAATGCCATTGCACGATTACCAGAGCAGTTGGGTCGCTATCGCCGTGGCCGTTGCAACATCATTGAAGCAGTCATGGTCGTCGTGTCAACACTGCCATGACAATGAAACTCGTTGTTGCGTCATCCTCGACGCGGTTGGGCCTCCGTCGTAGCATCGCCGCGGTTGTCCAAACATAACGTTGCATCATTGAATCACCATGGCCGTTGAGCCATGCCAACACAGCATCATCGCGGTCGCCAAAGTACAACATGGCATTAGAAGCATGTCGTCGCACCATCACCACGGCCGTAGAGCACCACGCGGGCATTAGAATCATGTCGTGGTGCCATCATCGTAATCATCGCAGCACACCTAAAAACCTCAACGAGGTCGTTGAAGCATGTCGTCACACTCATCGAAGCTCATGATGGGTGTTTGTAGCATGTCATTGTGCCACCGCCACAAATAGAAATAATGAATATGACCCTAATAAAAGAAAGTGCCTCTACCACAACACATATAATCATAAGTTTATGTATCTGAGGTTCATGCTTCTGCCCGCCCGTCCAGACCCTAATAAAAGAAAGTGTCTCTACCACAACACAAATGACCATAATATAATTCACTACCACAACACTTTCTTGTACAATGATAAATGGATTTGTGCTTATGCCCGCTCATCCCGACTTTGCCCCTGAAGTATCAAATAATTACCCACCACTTCCAACCATAAGTGGTGGAAAAAGATTCGCTAAAGATCCAAAAAAGATAGCTGCCCGACCCATCCCTTCTTCCCCAATCAGGGAAACAATTTGCTAAAGATTCAGAAAAGCAATTACACACCACTTCCATCCATAAGTGGCAGAAAGCGATTCGCTAAAGATCCGGATAAAAACTGCCCGACCCAACCCTTGTTCCCAAATCCGGAAAGCGACTCGCTAAAGATCTGGAAATAAAAAACAGCCACCACTGCCATAAGTGGTAGAAATGATTCTCTGAATATCCAGAAAAAAGAGATGCCCGACCAAACCCTTCTTCCCCAATCTGGAATACGATTTCCTAAAGATCCGGAAAAACAATAACCCACCACTCCCATCCATAAGTGCTAGAAAATGATTCGCTAAAGATTCAAAAAAATAGCTAACCGACCAGCTCATTGGTTGCTAATCCGGAAAACAATTTGCTAAGGATAAAAAAAAACAATTACGCGCCACTGCCATACATAAGTGGTAGAAAACGATTCACTAAAGATCCAGAACCAAAAAGAGCTAGCAGACCCGACCCTTATTTCCCAATCTAGAAAACTATTTGATTCAGAAAAAAATTACGCAACCCGACCCTTCTTCACGCAATCCAGATGACCCACAGTTACAAGGAAAATCTGGAGGCCCTGGCCTCCCCGCGCGCTGCCGACGTATCCCACCACACAAACCTCCCCGTGGCTGCCGCCTGCAGCGCCTAGGAACCCACTGCCACTGCTTCCTGCTAGGCCATTCACCGGTGTCAAGGTTTCGCGTCGCTATCGGCTCACACGTGCCTATCCACCATATCAAGGGCCTCGCGCGCCGTGCTTCGCTGGACCCTGAGCGTTGCTGCCTCCAGCCACGTGTGAGCCTCCACCAGACCTCCCCGTCGCCGCTGATCCATTGTGCCTCCACTAGAATAACTACGTATATCAGAGCTGCGGGAGGCCTCAACCCACACCGCTTAAATAAACCGCAAATGACAGACACCTTAGACCCGCGGAGTCCCTCGAGGGCGGCCCGAGAATCGGCGACGGAGCGGAAAAAGACGAGCACGTAGCTGCGGGAGCCGGCGCGCGTGATGACTCAGTCGAGCATGTCGTGCGGGTCGAAGACCGCTATGACATCGTCCTCGCCCGCGTGCGCGGGCAGGTTGCCGACCCATAGCGCGGCAGTGGCAGTGGTGCCCCTGACGCCTGAGGGCTCCCACTCCTTCGGCAGGGAGGCTGACGGCCTGGCGGCATCTAAGGGCTCCACAGGCGGTGGCTCCAATGACATCAACGGCGGTGGGGTCAGAGCATTGAGAGATCGCCGGGTGCTAGGGTTGGGATGTGGGTATTTGGGCTGTCTGAGATGGGGAATGGAATGGGTTGTGGGGAACCGGCCCGCGGGTCGGACCGTGTATACAACTTGTGGGGCAAGGACGGCCGCGCGCTTGCGCCGACTCCAGGGGCGGCACCGTTTCTATCCCTGCTCCATTATATCGTCCATCCACGACACCTATTCCCATCACCGCTAAAAAAGGAAAAATGTTTCTAAACAGTCAGATGATTTATTGACTTTGTAAGCAGCATCCGACGTCGTCCAATCCAACGCGAACGTGTGACGCATGCGCCTATGTGTCCCCACGCGAAGCTAGCCCATCTATAGTCGAGTTCGCGATTTGTGCTTGCATCCCCGTGACTGCCTTTTTCTAAAGGATCCTTCTTACACTTACTTCACACGCAATGCTTTGCCAGGTAGTTATACATGTCGGATATGGGGTTCCGGCAAACCCTTGAGGTTCGAACACTGGGGTGCGCGCGAAGTCTTTCCCTCCTACCGATCTACACCCTAGCTCGCAAAGATCTCGCGGACGAACTCGACGAACTCGCAACACAGAGAGACACGAGGTTTATACTGGTTCGGGCCACCGTTGTGGTGTAATACCCTACTCCAGTGTGGTGGTGGTGGATTGCCTCTTGGGCTGATGATGAACAGTACAAGGGAAGAACAGCCTCCTGAGGTTGAGGTGTTCTTGTGGCTAGGCTCTCGATCGGGTTGGATCAAGCTAAGATGAGATGAGATCATGCCCTACTATGGTGGCTAGCTCTACTTATATAGGCCCTGGTCCTCTTCCCAAATATCGAGCAGGAAGGGAGCCAACAACAGCGGGCAAATTTGAAGGGGGACAGCTAGTACAAGCTATCCTGACAAAAGCAGTCTTCGCCTGCGAAAAGCTCTGGTGGTGACGCCGTCTTGGGCTCCACGATGACCTCCGTCTTGCCGTCCTCCTGGTCTTGGTCTCATTGCACCAATATAGCAACTTTTGCCTGATGCCTCGGTACTCTTCGCCTGCGCTGGCCTCCTTAGCACCAAAGAGGAAATAAGGACGCTTCGCGCGCTGGCGCCCTCCTGGTGCCGTTCATCATGGCTCACGTCACGAGAGCCTCGTGAGGTTTTGCCCCGCCTTGATATCTCCGCTCCTCGCGAGCCTGCCTGGTTTGGCTACTCCAGAGGAGGTCTTGCGTTGTCCGCCTCGCGAGGGTCTTGGATGCCTTGTTGATGAAGATGGGCCGTACGGCCTGCTGGCTTAGCCACGCTATGGGCCGTAGGCAGGCAATTCTGGGGACCCCCGTTCCCAGAACGCCGACAGTAGCCCCCGGGCCCAAGGTGCGCTCGGGCTTGGCTTTGTGGCCAAGCCAAGGGTCAAGTTCGGAGCACCGCAGGCCCCAAAAGCCCGCGGCCTCGGTTGACGCGTGGCGGTTGATTGGACGTGGGCGTCTCCGCTTCCCCACGCTGCCTCGGCAACTGCCTGACTTGACAAGTCCCTGCGACATGCAAGGAAAACCATCATTACCTGCGATCATGGGAGACGCCGGTTGGCCTTCTCTTGCTATAAATGGGGAGGGGGGCGGAGCCCCCGTCGCCCATCTCTTCCTCGCTCGCTTGCTTCTTCCTCCTTGCTCCACTGCTGACAACAATGGCGCCCATCAGAAGGTTTTCTATTGAAGAGAAAGGAAGGGCTCCCCGTGATGATCCGGGGCCTCTTCCGCCGAAGAAGAGGTCGATTCATCACCGTGATGAAGCGGCGATGCAGGTGGTGTCGAGGCCTTGGTGCGAGCGGCCTCCTCCGGGGTACCCGCTACCCTTGTACGCCCGAGCTGAGGGCTTGGGAGGACGAAGTGACGAGCAGTGCCACCCACACTGTGTCCGGAGCCGCCGCGCTGCAGCGACGCGTGCCGCCGCCCCTGGGGTCCACGCCGCGGACTCCTCGCGCGAGTTGGTGCTGTGGGCGCCGATGCCTCCAAGGTCCTGGATCCGCTTCCCGCGGTTCTTCTCCGATGTGATGCCGCCGAGGGGGCCTCTCGAGCTCTGTCTGCAGCACGCCAACTGCAGCGCTCCGATGACCGGAGCGGAGATCGAAGCGGTTCCCGCCGGCAGGATCTTCATGACCCGTGGCTGGGGGAAGATCGCACGGGTCTGCCGTGCGAGGGGCGCCCTCGCGATCCACTTCGAGTACGACAGCGCTTCCACGCTCTTCTTCAAGGTCTTCGACACCGAGGGCCACCGCCTAGAGTGCTCCTCCGGAGGGGAGCGCCGAGCTGACGCGCGCTCCGCTCGCGGCTACTCCAGCAGCTGCAGCCCTTGGGAGTCCAGCAGCTCTCCTGAGCTTTACGAGACTTCGGAGACGAGCGACAGCTACATGCCCCCGAGCTCTCGCCGCGCTCGAAGTAGAGCTGCGGCGTCCGGCCGTCGCCGCCGCTGATCTGGATGGGGTTGGCGCCGGCCTCCCGTGGCCCATTGTTGATGATGGCGTCCGCCACGGAAGGGTGTAGATAGGACGCCCCTTAGTATCTGCTTTTGTTTCCTGCGAAGAATCATGAATCACCCCGTGGGGGCATGTAAGGGTCTGCAATGTCTTTTGTGCTTATCTTCCTTGTTATGAAAACTTGGTGAGCGCATGTCCCGTTAAGGCTCGGTCCCCCCTTTCTTTCTCGCGATAGCTTGTTGCTCTATGCTGATAGGTCCAGGTCCCCAGGCAGGCTACATCTGTCGCTGGTATGCCAGGTCGCGTGCCGTGGTCAAGGCCAGGAGGTGTGCAGCCCGAGGTCCAGTAAGAGCCCCTGAGGCGCGATGCTCAGGAGGTCCCCCTTAGCGCTCAAGCAGCCATGGTGAGGCGAGAAAGGGAGTCGACGTGGCCGCAACGGGGTTGCGGCGAGGCGTGAGCGACCATTAGGCCCAAACATTTAGCCGATCTGAGTGCAAGACTTATCTTGCTAACTTCACGGCGATTCCTGATGTTGCTCCAGGGCTGCGCGCCTACTTGTGCGGCATAGCCAGGCCGGCCCATACGAGTTCAGCTGCCACTGGTATGCCAGGTCGCGATGCCGTGGTCAAGGCCAGGGGGTGAGGGCTGGAGAGCCCGTAAGAGCTCCTGAGTCGCGATGCTCAGGAGCCCCCCTTTTAACGTGCAAGCGAATTGCACATGAGAAAAGGAGACTCGCGGTGCCGCCTGCTATCCTTCTCACGGGATCCCTGTGAACTGGCACAAGAAGAAACATGGTTTGCCATTACAGCTGTTAGCCTGCCGCTAGTTGCTTTGGATGGGATGAAGGCACTGAGGGCCTGGTGAGGTGACGTGCGCGGGGCGTGACGCAAGCCAGAGCTCGACCGCTCAGGTTTGTCGATGTGACAGGGACGGACCCATGCATCAGCGCCGTTCCTGTGTGAAGGCCCCGGGGGAGGCGATGATCGGGCAGGTGGTAGTAGTTGGGGGGTTAAGTATGGAGAGCAGATCAGCTTAGGTAAATGCAGGAAGATACATGCCATTGGGTCCGGCCCAAGCGTCTTGGGGATGATGCAGCCCGAGGGGCGCCCCCAGCAAGGTAAGCTAAAGACATAAGCAAAAGGGATACATGCCACAGGGACGGACCCAGGTGGCCTGGGAATAATGCAGCCCGAGGGGCGCTCCCAGCTAAACAAGCTTGGAAGTTGTCACCTGGTTCTGTAGACGAAGTAGAGTTGGTGCAGCGCAAGGCGTGCGTCGAAGAAACGACTCCTCACGAGCCTCTGGGCCCCTGAGCCTCGGGAGGCTCTGGGGCTTGGGAGGTTCCGTGAAGAACGTCTCCATCTCCTCCAGGACGGCGTGGTACCTGGCCTCCTGAGCCGCCAAGACTCGCCGCATGTTGCGCTGATAGGCCGATGCCACGCTGGGCAAGACAAAGGGCATGCAAACGTAGCTGTGTGGTGGACCTTCGCAGTGGCCCACACGTGAAGGCCAGAAGCGCTCCTGAGATGCGGCCCTGTTGAGCTCGGGGACGTCGATTCAGACACGTAGCCCAGCATCCTCGCCAGGATGCGGAGCTGCGCCTCGTGAGCGGCGGTCGCCGCGCATGGCCCTTGCATCTTGCAGTTCCTGAGTGGTCTTGGTGATGAACTCCTGGGTGGTGGGCACTCCTTGCCCTGTGCTCTCCTGAGGGACACGTGCCGCGAAGCACGCCTCCAAGTGGTGCCCAAGCGCCTCCCTCGTGAGGTTGGCAAGGTCTGAGGCCCTCCAGAAGAGAGCCCCTGTGCCCTGCCTGAGGAGGGCGCCGGGTGCGCCTTCCTATGCGATGGAGGGAGGCGCCCCTGGAGCGGGCGGTGATCCTGACGAGGCTCCTGCCGTGGCGCCATCCTCCTGAGGTCCTGCACGGCGCGGCTGCTTCTTCTTGGGGATGGCCTCCGGAGGGCCTTCATTTCTGCTGTCGGGGTCGTCGATTGCTGCAGCTTGAAAGGCGCGCTCGAGGGAGCACACCGCATCCCTCTCTTCACACGGGACCGTGATGATTCCTCCACTTCCTGGCATCTTGAGAACGTTGTAGCCGTGATGAGTGACTGCCATGAACTTGGCCAGGGCTGGATACCCGAGGATGGCGTTGTACGGCAGGCGGATGTGCACGACGTCGAAGTCGATGAGCTCGGTGCGGTATTTCTTGCGCTCCCCGAAGGTGACAGGCAGGCGGACCTGCCCTATCGGTGTGGTGGAACCGTCGGTCACTCCTGAGAAAGGCTTGGTGGGCTCGAGCTATTCATATGGCACTTGGAGGTTGTTGAACGTGTCGACGGATAGGACGTTGAGCCCTGCGCCACCGTCGATGAGGGTCTTGGTGACCTGCACATTGCTGATGACTGGGGAACACAGCATAGGGAGGGCGCCAGCGGTGGCTGCGCACTTGAGCTGATCCGCCGAGTTGAAAGTGATGGCGCATTGGGACCACCTGAGCGGGCGCGTGGCTTCGATCTTGGGGAGCACCGCATTCACCTCGCGAGCGGACTGTTTGAAGATGCACTGAGAGGCTGGGGCCTGGCACCGCCCAAGATGCTGGCGATCGCACGCGGCTCCTGGAAGCCCCCAGCCCCCTCGTCCTGGTGGTGGTCGTTGTTCCTTCTTGGTGGCGGCAGCGGGGGAAGACCGGTGTTGCCCTGGGGGCGAGCCTCACGAGGCGGGTCCCTCCAGGCGCCCTCGCGAGGTTGGTCCTGCCAGCGGTCCTCACGAGGCCGGTCGCGCCACTCCTGGCGCGGGCCACGGTCCTCCCAGCGTCCGCCTGCACGTCCTCCTCCGCGGCCGTAGCCCCGGTCGTTGCGCTCGGGACATCGACTGTAGCGTCCTTCCCGTATGGCTCTGAGCTCTTGACAGTCGCTGGTGGTGTGGGTGTTCAGGTTGTGGAAGGCGCAGAACGGTCGGCCGTTCTTGGATGACTCGGGCTGATCTCTGCCCCGCTTGGTGTCGGGCTCTGCTGCGAGCACGACCGCCTCCTTGCACTTCACGTCCTTGGCCTTGGCCTTCTTCTCCTCCGCTCCTGCGGCTGGCAGCTCGAGGAGAGAAAGGCGCCCCTCCTCAGCTCTTGCGCACTTGGTCGCCAGGTTGAACAACTCCTGAGAGGTGCAGAGCTCCTCATGGATGGCGAGTTCTTCCTTCATCTTGACGTCACGGACGCCGTCGGAAAACGCGGAGATGATGGCCTCGTCCGTGACCTTGGGGATCTTGAGGCGGGTGTTGTTGAAGCACTGGATGTACTTCTGGAGGGTCTCTCCTGGTTGTTGCTTGATGCGGCGTAGATCACCCGCGGCCGGTGGGCGGTCGCGAGTGCCCTGGAAGTTGGCGACGAAGCGGTCGCGCATCTCGTCCTAGGAGGAGATCGAGCCGTGCTGCAGGTTCAAGAGCCATGGGTCCTTGAGAGCCATGGGAAACCAGTTCGCCATGACTTTTTCGTCGCCGTTGGCCGCTTCGATGCTCAGCTCATAGAGCTGCAGGAACTCCGCGGGGTCGGCGGTGCCGTCGTAGCGAGGAGGCAGATCCGGCTTGAACTTGCCTGGCTAGGTGACGCTACGCAGCTCAGGGGTGAAGGCGCGGCAGTCGGCCGTGGTTGCCGAGGCCCGCTTCGGAGGTGGAGCTTGGTCTTGGTGGGGTCCGCGCTACGCCGCTGCGGGCGGCGCGCGGTCTTGACGAGGTGGCGTGGGGAGCGCAGGTGCAGCTTCTCGCGGCCGCGGGATTCATTGGCAGCTTCTCTCTTCGCGCGCGGGCGCCGGGCGCGGCGGATCACGCCGCGGAGCCGCGCGCCTTGGTGCCAAGGCGCCATCTTGGGGCTGAGGTGGTGGAGGCACGCCGTGAGCCCCATCGCCCGCGGCTAGTTGAGGGGGAGGCAGAGAGTGGGACGGCGCCGGAGAGCCCCCTGCGGCGCGGACGAGCTCGGCGACGCGGTCGAGCCACTCCTCGTAGAGGTTGTCGACGGGGCGGTAACGCAGGAGCTGGTTCGCCGCGAGGAGTGCGGCCCGTGCCTCCATGGGAGCGCGGTGCGCGTGAGACGAAGAACCGGCAGGGGTCAGTGATGGAGTAGCGGTGCGGCCGCCCTGACGCACCGAAGGATGCAGCGAGGACGCCTGCAGCTCATTCCCCGCCGGGCCGATGGCAGCGTTGGCGGCGGGAGACGGAGAACGATGAGGTGGCCCGCCAACGGGAGCCGTCTGAGCGACGAGGGCAGTGAGGGCAGCCCGACTCTCAGCTCGAGCACGGCGAGCGTCCGCCATGGAGACGACGGAGCAATGGAGCGACGAACTGATGGAAGGGAGGCTACGGCGCACCCCTACCTGGCGCGCCAAATGTCGGATGTGGGGTTCCGGCAAACCCTTGAGGTTTGAACACTGGGGTGCGCGCGAAGTCTTTCCCTCCTACCGATCTACGCCCTAGCTCGCAAAGATCTCGCGGACGAACTCGACGAACTCGCAACACAGAGAGACACGAGGTTTATTCTGGTTCGGGCCACCGTTGTGGTGTAATACCCTACTCCAGTGTGGTGGTGGTGGATTGCCTCTTGGGCTGATGATGAATAGTACAAGGGAAGAACAGCCTCCTGAGGTTGAGGTGTTCTTGTGGCTAGGCTCTCGATCGGGTTGGATCAAGCTAAGATGAGATGAGATCATGCCCTACTATGGTGGCAAGCTCTACTTATATAGGCCCTGGTCCTCTTCCCAAATATCGAGCGGGAAGGGAGCCAACAACGGCGGGCAAATTTGAAGGGGGGACAACTAGTACAAGCTATCCTGACAAAAGCGGTCTTCGCCTGCGAAAAGCTCTGGTGGTGACACCGTCTTGGGCTCCAGGATGACCTCCATCTTGCCGTCCTCCTAGTCTTGGTCTCGTTGCACCAATATAGCAACCTTTGCCTGATGCCTCGGTACTCTTCGCCTGCGCTGGCCTCCTTAGCACCAAAGAGGAAATCAGGACGCCGCGTGCGCTGGCGCCCGCCTGGCGCCCGCCTGGTGCCGTTCGTCATGGCTCACGTCATGAGAGCCTCGTGAGGTTTTGCCCTGTCGGAGTAAATGGCCACGGGTAGCCTAACCGACTACCCATGGTTCTTCAAAAATTATCAGGCCCTTTGAGCCTTCAAGCATTCGAAGCATTGGGCCGACTTCCCCTGGCCGACTACCGCAGGGGCGGGCTCTCTAAAGGCGACCCGGCCCCGGTAACCTCCCCCAAGATGGTTGCGAGATGGCCGACTCCAGGAAGCCGGCGCCAAGATGGCCGACTCCAGGAAGCCGGCGCCAAGAGGACCGACTTCCAAGAGCCAGCCATGAAGCACGCCGACTCCACAAAGTCGGCCAAGACCGCACCCACCAAAACTACACCCACATAACGGTGACAAGACGGGGTGTGGCCACAGTGCAGCCCACTACCCCCGAAGCCCGAGGCAGGCATGGCCACAAGACGCCGTACGGGTCAGCCATCTCCCGTCCGGCTCGGCACTGTAGCCATGCTGGCCTCAACGTCATCCACGACCAACGCCAGTACGGCCCACAGGCGGCGAGCCCCTTTAGCCAGAGAGAGCCGCGAAGGCGGTCCGGCCTCCCCCTGTCGGCCAAGGGCGTAGCCGGCCCCCTGAAGCCGGCTACTCCCCTCCCTCGAAGCGTGTGCCACATTAAGGAGACAAGACGAGGTAAGGCTACATCGAGAGCCCTCGAGGCGGCACACTGTAGCCACGCTTACCTCGACAAAGCCCTCGTCATCAGGGACGAGGCTACAGTAAGCAGCCGCCGATAAAACCCTAGGAAGTGGGGCCGGCCTGTCGACCAAGGGGCCGGCAGCCGGCGGGACCCACCAGTTGGCAGGCCCCAGCGGACGGCGGAGAAGCCGGCGAGCGCAGACACTGACGACCGGGACCCGCGCCCAGCCGGATTACAATTGTACCCCCGGGGGGTAGGCCTATATAAACCCCCCGGGGCACCCATGCAAAGGGTTGGCTTCTTAGAGTTACACACACACCATAGAGAGAGGGAAGCAAGAGCTAGCCTTGCTCTTCTTCTCCCTTGAACCCAACAGCTCTAGGAGCATTTGTAGCTACTCTTTCTGATCTAGTGATCATGCGGAGACCCCGCAGAGCAGGACTAGGGGTGTTATCTCCACGGAGAGCCCCGAACCTGGGTAAGATTCGTCGGCGTGCATGTCTTCGCCTAATCCCGTTTCCAGGCACCGGCGACGTCTTACTGGCACCCACCATGATAAGCCACCCGTTGGCATATTCGCACCTACCACCCGACATTTGGCGCCCACCGTGGGGCCAGGTGCACCGTCGTCCGGAGACCTGTTCTGGACGGGAACCCTCTTCCTCCCCCGCGAGCGCGGCCAGCCTGCTGCGCCCGATGGCGTTTGCCTCGACGCGCTGCAAGGCGGCGACGACGCCTGCGTGGCGAGCTGCCTTGCCGATCTGTTCGGCGAGACTCGCATCTCCGACGAGCCCGCGTCCGACGCGGGCACGGACTACCCCGAGAGCCGCCTCGTCAGCCTCCTCGACCAGCTTCACGTCTCCAGTGAGCCTGCTGCAGATGTGGAGTCGGTCGGCTCCATCGACCCGATGCTCGTCGACTCCGAGACGGCATAACTCGATGCCTACCCCTCCGACGTGGTGGTCTTCGATGATCCTCTCCCTCGAGCTGACAGTGGCAGCAGCGCTGTCACCGAAGTGTTGGTCATCAGCCACGTCGCCAACTCGGGCGAGAACGCCCACGACGCCCTGCGAGCGGCGATGCACGACCTATCCGTCCCCATCCCGGCCGACGCCGACGCCGAGACCCTGGAGGCACGCCGCCTCACCCTCGTTGCGGAAGGCCAGAAGATAGCCTCCATGAGACGCCTCACCGAGGCCCACCAGCGCGAAGTCGACCGCGCCGCCTTCGGTACGCCGCCGCCTAGCGGGCCGAGCCGAGCCGGCTTTGTCCAGAAGCGCGGCGCGGCTATCGCCAGCATGCTGGGGGCAGATCGCCCCGTCTACGCCACCCCGCTCGAGAATCTGCGAGCCGCTCAGGCGGTCGCTGAGGAGCTAAATGGGCTGGGAGCCGACGAGCTCCCCTACATGACAAGGCGGATCCAGCAGCTGATCGACGCGGCTGCAGAACGGCATGAAGCCGGCGCCCGCGCCGATAGTCACCCCCGCGCGGAGAGCACGCCGCGACGTCCCGCTCGCCAACTGCGAGCGGCGCCCGCCAGAGGAAAGACAAGGAGCCGGCTGCTAGCCGCAGCCGGACTCGTATCACCATCGAGCGCGACGCGGATGGCCGCCCTCGAGCGGTGGAGCGCCAAGGAAATCTGCCTCCTCCCCCGCCTCGAAGGGAGAGACGTCTCACCCCGTCGCCCGTCACGCACCCGACTCTTGGTGACAGACTAGGCCACCGAGAAGGAGTCGGCGAGAACGACGCCCGCCACCGGATCGACTGCCTTGATCGATCCCTGGCGCTAGAAGAAGAAGACGATGTCGGCCCGCCATGCTTTGGCCCCCGAATCCGCGACGAGCCCTTCCCCAAAGGATTCTCGCTGCCCAGAGATACGCCCAAGTACAATGGCTCTATGAAGCCAGAAGATTGGCTCATCGACTACTCCACTGTTGTCAGCATAGCCAACGGCAATCGGCGCATGGCCGTGAAGTACGTCCCCCTCATGCTGCAGGGCACGGCGCGCACCTGGCTCAACAGCCTCAAGTCCTACAACATCAACAGTTGGCTGGACTTCACGGAAGTCTTCGTCCGCAACTTCACCAGCACGTACAAGCGGCCTCCCAAGCCTCGCCAGCTCTCCCTATGCGTCCAAGGGCCCAACAAGTCGACCCACGACTACCTCACGCGGTGGGCCAAGCTCCGCAACTCCTGCGAGGGGGTGCACGAGGTTCAGGCCATCGAGTACTTCACTGCTGGGTGCCGAGAGGGCACCCTCTTCAAGCACCGACTCCTCTGCGACGAGCCGGCTACCCTCGACGAACTGCTGATCATCGCGGACAAGTACGCCACGGCCGACTCCTTGATGAAGACCAAGCTCCGAGTGGACGCCTCTGGGAAGGTGCTCGCTCCGGCTCCAAAGACGCCGGCTGGCGACTCCAATCGGTGCCCCTACCAGAACGATCACAAGCGCAAGGCCCCCATGCCGCCTTCCACCAGTCGGCAGGTGGCCACAGTTGAAGATGAGCAGCCCGAAGAGCGGCCCGCTCCCAAGAAAAAGGGTGGCAGGCCGGCTTGGCAGCCGGCTTTCTCTTACGAGCAGACTCTCGACGCCCCCTGCAAGTTCCACAGCGGCGCGAAGCCGTCCAACCACACGACCCGAAAATGCCACTGGCTCACGCGAATCTCCAAGGGCGAAGGGCTGGTGCCGCCTCCGCCTCCCGGCCCGCCGCCTCCAGCACCTTAGCAGCCGGCGGCTCGGCCGGCAGTCGGAGCCATTCAAGATGAGTTCCCTGAAGACAAGCGCAGTCGGCGCCGTCAGCATCAAGAGGTCAACGCAGTCGCCTCTAGCGCTCCCGAGTTCATGCACTGGTCCGAGAAGCCCATCAACTGGAGCCAGGCCGACCACCCAGAGGTGATGCCATCCCCTGGCTCCTATGCACTGGTCTTGGATGTCACCCTCGCGACGAAGAGGCGAGCTGCCCGATTCTCCCGCGTCCTGATAGATGGCGGAAGCAGTATCAATATACTGTACCGCGATACCATGGAGAAGCTGAACATCAAGGCGAAGCAGCTTATGCCAAGCCGGACTGTGTTCCATGGCATCGTCCCCGGCTTGTCTTGCTCCCCGATCGGCAAGATCAAGATGGATGTTCTCTTCGGAGACAAGGATCATTTTCGCCGAGAAGCGATCTGGTTTGAGGTAGTGGATCTGGAGAGCCCCTATCATGCTTTGCTTGGCCGACCTGCGCTGGCCAAGTTCATGGCTGTGCCCCACTACGCCTACCTGAAGATGAAGATGCCGAGCTCGAAGGGGATCATCACCGTAGCCGGCGACTACAGGAAGTCCATCGAGTGCGCCATGGCCAGTAGCCGGCTGGCCGAGTCCCTCGTAGTAGCAGAAGAGAAGAAGATGCTGGAGCGGGTTGTGGCCATGGCCGGCAAGCAGCCGGCCCTGTCCCCCAATCCAAAGACTGTGATGCACAGGGCTCTTTCCAACCGGCCAAAGAGACGAAGAAGATACCCCTAGACCCGGAGAACCCGGAAAGGTTTGCTGTCATTGGGGCAAACCTGGACAGTAAATAGGAAGGCGAGCTCGTCGACTTCCTCCGTGAGAATTGAGATGTCTTCGCATGGTCCCCAAAGGACATGCCGGGCATCCCGAAGGATTTCGCCGAGCACAAATTGCACGTCCGAGCCGACGCGAAGCCGGTCAAACAGCCCCTTTGCCGACTGTCAGAAGAGAAGCGAAGAATCGTAGGAGAAGAGATAGCCCGGCTCCTCGCCGCTAGCTTTATTATGGAAGTGTTTTTTCCAGAGTGGCTTGCCAACCCAGTTCTGGTATTGAAGAAGAATAACAAGTGGCGTATGTGTATAGACTACACCAGCCTGAACAAGGCCTGCCCCAAGGATCCGTTTGCTTTGCCGCGGATTGACCAAGTGATAGACTCCATAGCCGGATGCGAGCTGTTGAGTTTTCTGGATGCCTACTCAGGGTACCATCAAATCAAGTTGGACCCAGCAGACCCAATGAAGACTGCCTTCATCACACCATTCGGAGCTTTCTGCTACCTGACTATGACATTCGGCCTGAGGAATGCCGGTGCCACTTTTCAGCGTTGCATGCAGAAATGCCTCCTCAAGCAACTCGGCAGAAATGCCCACGTCTATGTAGACGACATTGTGGTGAAGACAGAGAAGCGCGGCACCCTGCTGGAGGATCTCAAAGAAACATTCGCCAACTTGCGCCGATTCCAAATCAAGCTCAACCCCGAGAAATGCGTGTTCGGAGTACCAGCCGACCAGTTTCTAGGCTTCCTGGTCTCCGAACGCGGCATCGAGTGCAACCCTGTGAAGATCAAGGCCATCGAGAGGATGGAGATTCCCACCAAGTTGCGAGATGTGCAGAAGTTCACCGGGTGCCTGGCCTCCCTAAACCGCTTTATCAGCCGACTAGGAGAGAAGGCTCTCCCCCTGTACCGACTCATGAAGAAGTCCACTCACTTCGAGTGGAATGACCAAGCCGACCAAGCCTTCCATGAGTTGAAGAAGATGCTGACCACTCCACCTGTCCTGGCAGCGCCGACTGAGAAGGAGCCCATGCTCCTCTACATTGCCGCGACCAGCCGAGTAGTCAGTACAGTTGTTGTGGTCCAGCGCCCGGAAGAAGGCCGAGCCCAGCTAGTCCAGAGGCCGGTGTATTACCTAAGCGAAGTACTATCCAGCTCAAAGCAAAACTACCCGCACTATCAGAAGATGTGCTATGGGGTGTACTTCGCCGCCAAGAAGCTGAAGCCTTACTTCCAAGAGCATCCCATCACGGTCGTGTGCACCGCCCCGCTCGCCGAGATCATAGGCAGCCGAGATGCATCCGGCCGGGTGGCCAAATGGGCCATTGCGTTGGCATCACACACGATCTTCTACCAACCCCGCACCACCATCAAGTCCCAAGCATTGGCCGACTTCCTCGTCGACTGGGCCGAGACCCAGTACCTACCGCCGGCTCCCGACTCTACCCATTGGCGGATGCACTTCGACGGGTCCAAGATGCGCACCGGCTTGGGAGCCGGCATCGTCCTCACCTCTCCCAAAGGCGACAAACTCAGATACACGCTGCAGATCCACTTCGCCGCCTCCAACAACGTGGCCGAGTACGAGGCGCTCATACATGGGCTCCGGCTAGCCAAAGAACTCGGCATACGCCGGATCCTGTGTTATGGCGACTCAGACTTGGTGGTCCAGCAGTCGTCTGGCGACTGGGATGCCAATGACGCGAACATGGCCAGCTATCGATTCCTCGTCCAGCAGATCAGCGGGTACTTCGAAGGGTGCGAGTTCCTTCACGTGCCAAGGGCCGACAACGACCAAGCAGATGCCCTGGCACGGATCGGCTCCACCCGACAGGCTATACCGACCGGCGTCTCCCTCCAGCGCCTCCTCAAGCCATCCATCAAGCCGTCTCCAGAGTCGGACTCTATCTTCGTACCGCCTGTGCCAGATGCAGCCGGATCCGATTGGAGGAACCCCGCAGGCGGCACGGGGACTTCGACAACTGGCCCGCCGACTGCCGTAGTCGCAGCCGGCCCGGGGACTTCAGAACCCGGCCCGGGGACTGCAGCAGTCGGCCCGGGGACTGCAGCGACACAAGAAGCGGTGGCCGACTCCAACACCACGCCACCCGACCCACCCACCCGAGTCATGGTGGCCGTCCTAACAGAAGAAGAAGTCATAGCTCCATCATGGGCCCAGCCCATCCTCAAGTTCCTAGTCAGCAGAGAGCTGCCGGCTGATGAGATCTCAGCAAGACTAGTGCAACGACGAGCCGGAGCATATGCAATAATCAACAGAGAGCTTGTTAAGCGCAGCGTCACTGGAGTCTTCCAGCGCTGTGTCGAGCCAGAAAAAGGAGTGGCAATCCTGAAGGATATCCATCAAGGCGAATGCGGCCACCACGCAGCCTCAAGATCACTTGTGGCCAAAGCTTTCCGCCACGGCTTCTTTTGGCCGACTGCTTTGGAAGATGCCAAAGAGATAGTCAAGAGCTGCAGAGGATGCCAAGTTTTCAGTTCCAAACAACACCTGCCGGCTTCTGCACTCAAGACCATTCCCCTCACCTGGCCCTTTGCCGTCTGGGGACTGGACATGGTGGGCCCTTTCAAGACAGCCCGCGGCGTCTTGACACATCTGCTTATCGCCGTGGACAAGTTCACCAAGTGGATCGAAGCAAAGCCAATCAAGAAGCTGAACGGGCCGACTGCCGTAACATTCATCACCGACATCACTACTCGGTATGGCGTACCGCACAGCATCATCACCGACAACGGCACAAACTTTGCCAAAGGAGCACTGGCACGTTTCTGCGCGACGCAGGGCATCCGACTGGACTTAGCGTCCGTTTCCCACCCGCAGTCAAACGGCCAGGTCCAGCGAGCAAATGGACTCATCCTCTCCGGCATCAAGCCCCGACTGGTTGTACCACTCGAGCGATTGGCCGGCTGCTGGCTCGATGAGCTGCCGGCTGTCCTCTGGAATCTGCGCACTACCCCCAACAAGTCAACCGGCTTCACTCCGTTCTTCCTTGTATATGGTGCCGAGGCTGTCATCCCAACCAACATCGAGTTCGACTCGCCTCGGGTCACCATGTACACGGAGGCGGAGGCCAAGGAAGCAAGAGAAGACGGCGTCGACCTACTAGAAGAAGGCCGGCTGCTAGCACTCAGCCGGTCCGCCATCTACCAGCAAGGGTTGCGCCGCTACCAAAACCGCAAGGTCTAGCCAAGATCCTTCCAAGAGGGCGACCTTGTGCTTCGGCTGATCCAGCGAACAGCCGGCCAGCACAAGCTCTCGGCCCCTTGGGAAGGCCCCTCCGTCATCAGCAAGGCACTAGGCAACGACTCATACTACTTGATCGACGCGCAAAAACCAAGAGCACGCAAGAGAGATGACTCTGGCAAGGAGTCGGAGCGACCATGGAACGCGAACCTCCTGAGAAGATTTTACAGTTGAAAGCAGTATGTATCATGCTACCCTTTTGTATTAAGTATGAAACAACAGGCTCCCCGAGGAGCACTCGGGGACTGCCTTTATTTATATATGAGTGACGAGTGTCATATCCATGAATGTATTATTACATTTGATTTCTTGTCTGGCACCGGGTTCGACTAGTCGGCACGGGGACTGGCCGCCTTGAGCTATATTAAAAGTTCTACCTGAAGTCAGACAAGTAGTGTGCCGGCTCCCGAGTCCTCTCTTGTTGAAAGTCGGAGCTCGAAGAACCGACTGTCCGACTAGCAAGAGCCAAGGCAGAAAGGATGCCCACACGAAAAACGGCTAAGGACTAATGAACTTATATAGCAAAAAGACGGCCTCCAACCACGCCCGCCGGCTGTCAGAACAGCCGGCTGGCCGGCTTCCTAAACACTTAGCTATAATCCAACAAAGCTAGAGTACTTGCCCTCCCAATTGGCCAAGCACTTCTCCAGCCACAGATTGCGGAGCAACTGTCCGACTGAGGAGGCGGCAACCAAGGGAGGGCGGCAAAGGAAACAGCAGAAGGATGAAAAGCAAAGAACGAGGAAAAGCCAAACACATGCATAGTCATATATACATATAAAGCCCCCAACAGGCCGGCAATCGACATAGTTCGACTACACCCCCAGTGGGTGGAATTGTGTAAACTTAACAGAATATTGTTCCAAAAGTGACAAGACAGGAAAACAAAAGATAGCAGACTAGACTAAAGGCACGGCACGGGAGCCGGGTTGGTCGGTGGAGATGGCATCGCCGGCTGAAGGAGTGGCCGGCTGGCGGGTCTCGGCTTGGTCACCACCGGTGGAAGGCAACGCACCCGCGCGTGACGTGGTATTGGAGGCGCGGTCAGGCTGAGGCTGGTCGGCCGCTCCACCATCCGGCCCGGCGTCTTCACCCTCCTCCTCCTCCTCGCCCTCATCGCTGGATTCGATCTCCTCCGCCGAGTCTTCACCGTCTGCCGGGTTTAGCCCGAACCACTCCTCCGGCTGGGCAACACCATTGTCATCTACCTCAGGGGCGAAGGCGCTGGTGTCGGTTTAGTCGGCGATCGCCGAAGCCCGCCGGATGATAGCCGGCCGCACCGGCTCCAGCTCCGTGTCGGCCTGCTGCCGCCAGGTAGCCAGCTGGTCCAGACTCAGGCCGGGGTACCAGGCCTTGATGAACTCCAGCGCCCGCCTGGCGCCGGACCGAGCCGCGGAGGCCTTCCAGGCTACGAAGCGACCGACCGCCACCTCCAGCCAGTCGGCAGTCCGACTTAGGGTGCGGGGAACCACTTCGCCGGGCCAGAGGGCGGCCAATACTAGCGCCCCGGCACGCTGAAGCCGGCGGAGCAGTCGGTGAGCCGGCTGAAGACGGGCTTGGATCGCCAAGAGCTGCTCCTCCAGCGAACGGCCAGCGTTTGGCGCAATCTTAGCGCCAGCCTGCCTCCGTGCCTCGCGGGGGGGCTCGATGATCTGGTTGGCGGCGGTAGAGTAGCCAGGGAAGTACTTTGCGCAAGAAAGAAAGAGAAAGAAGAGAAAACACCAAGTCAGAAAATGAGCCAAAAGCGGCAGACGGCAAGAAAGGACGAAGAAGTAGGCGGCTTACCGTCAACCAGATCTTCGATCTGGCCATAGCCATTGATCAGAGTCTGCTTTGCTTCAGCCCAGCCAGCCGCTTCTGTCTCGTACTCGGCCTGGAGGGCGGCTTGGATGTCCTGCACCGCCTTCAGAGCCGCCTTGTGGCCTCCTCCTGGTCGGCCAACCTCTTGACCAGGCAGTCACGTTCCTGCACCAAGGCGGCCAACTCGGCCTCCATGGCACGAAGGGCAGCCTGAGACCCTCCCAGCTGTGCCCTCAGACTGGCGTTGGCCGCTGCAGGGACGGTAGAAAAAGAAGAAACGATAAGAGGAAGTCGTCAAGGAAGATCCGACCCGACTGCTCAGCAGTCGGCCCGAATCTCGGGGACTACACCCAGTGGGTGCGCTGACGCGCCCCCACGTGAGATAAAGGACAAGGCACTTACCCCGGCTCTCAGTTAGATCGGCGGTCTTCTGGGTCAGCTCCCAAGCCTGGGAGTTGCAGGCAGCCGCACAAAGATTGTGGTAGTCCTGCAAGACAGGCAGAAGATCGAAGTAAGAACAAGAATAGCAAAGCTAAATCCACTAAGAAGTTCCAAGCCGCCTGCTCAGTAGCCGACTCGGAACTCGGGGACTACACCCAGAGGGTGCGCTGACGCGCCCCCACGGAAGACACCAAGATAAAAAAGAAGCAAGATAAGAAGACTAACCCGGATGGCCGCCCGCGTCGCAAGGAACTCGTCGTTGTATCGCCTCAGCAACGTAGCCTGGGCTTGGAGCCGGGTCCGGACGTCGTGCGCGGCCACGTTCATCACGGCCGTCCCTCCGCCCGGCGTCCACCCCGAGGTGGTGCTGGCCGCCTCCACATCCTGGGCCGACGAGCTGGAGCCCGCGGCCGGCTGCGGCTCTGACGCAGCCTTCTGCGGCTCTGACGCGGCCTTCCCCGCGCGCCGGCATGGCGGCATCCGGACCGCCAGCTCAGTCCTCGCGGCCGGCTCGCCCCCCGCCGACTGCGCAGGTGGCAGATCAGGCTGGCCTCCTTGAGCCGTCCCAGTCGGCGGGGTCGGTACCGCCGCCCTCTCCAGGATGACGACGTCGTCATCCCTCTCCAGCCCCGGCTGGTCACCGCCGGCTTCTCCTGGCGGGGGCTCCGGGGCCCCAGGCGCCGCGACGCGCAGTGGGGTGACCAGCAAGGCCCCCTCCGCCATCGCCGCAGCCTCCGCTTGGGCCTTGGCTACGGCGTCGGCGCGCGCCTTCGCCGCCTCCTCCTCCCGCGCCGCCTGGGCGGCCGCCGCCTTCCGTGCCTCCACCTCCCGCGCCTCCCGCTCCTCCCGCACCTCCCGCGCGTTCCGTTCCGTCGCCGCCTGAAGGTCGGCACAGGGGTCCATGCGGTGAGTAGTGCTCCCGGATCCTCCCGGCGACCCAACGACGGAGGCGGCAGCCGCCCGCTCGAGCGACAATGGAGCTCTGGTTGTTTGGAGAAAAAGACAAGGATTCAGGAGCTAGCAGAGAAAAAGAGAAAAGAGAATGCACAAAGGAGTATGTACTTACGCCGACACCGTCTGCCGTTGCTTCACCGCCTTGCGGAAGCGGGCCGCCTTCGCGGCCGCCTCCTCTCGCCTAGTCGCCGCTGCCCCGCCTCGGGGCTTCTTCGACCGACTGCCGAACAAACCTTGCGCGGCACGACGCTTTTTCCCGCCGCCCCGAGCAGGCGGCGCAGCGGAGGAACCCGCGCCGCGGCCAGACGCCGGCTGATGGCGTGGGACGACTTCGGCCTCGTCATCATCCGACCAGTCGTCGAAGCTGACTCCAAGCCCGGAGCCGCCTGCTTCGCCGTCGGCTTGGCCACCGCCCGCCTCGGTGTTGTCGTCCATAGCGGCCGCCCCCAAGTCGGGGTCCTCCAGATCGTGCTCCGTCCGGTCGGGGACGAATCGCCGCTCCACGTCCGACCCGCCTGCAGGCCGAAGAAGAGGGCTCTGTCGAAGACAAGCCGACTAGTCAGAGTCGGCCAAAAGGGACTCGGCGACAAAACTGAGAGAAGAAGAAGAGACAAGGAGAACATACCGTAGGCGGCGGATTGGCTCGGCAATATGGCTCCTTGCCTAACTGCCACTCTGCGGAGAGTTTGCAGTTCGCAAGGTAGTTCACCATATAGGCCACCTCGTCGTGCGGCATGTCTTTGGTACACATCCGGCTCGGATCGAGTTGGCCACTCATCTGACAGATCAGATGAGGGCAGCTCTGGAGCGGGAGTACCCGGCGCGTGACGAAGGCGGCCAGCAGGTCGGGCCCCGACAAGCCCTCCGACTGGGTCATCGCTCGCACTCGGGCGACGGCTGCGGTTCCAGTCGGCGTCAGCGTCACGGCCCGGTAGGACCACTGGGGCCGCCTGCCCGCCGGTCGGCCGGCTACGTAAGCCGGCAGATTGACGTAGTTGCCCTGCGGGGCGACGTTCTTCACGTAGAAGTAGGACTTTTGCCATAGCTTCACCGACTGGATCAGCGTGATGACGGGGAAGGGGTTGTCGGCAGCCACCCTCCGCATCGCGATGAAGGCGTCACTCTGAGCTGGCACGCCTTGCATGCGCGTGCCCAGCTTGGACTAGAAGAACTCCCCCTAGAGCTCGAGTGTAGGGAGGACGCCGAGGTAGCCTTCGCACAAGGTGACGAAGGCGGACAGCAGCACCACCGTGTTCGGGGAGAGGTGGTGCGGCTGGAGTTGGTAGAACTCGAGCCAAGAGCGGAAGAAGGCGCTCACAGGCAGGCCGATGCCGCGCAAGAAATGCGAGCGGAAGACTACCCGCTCGCCTTCCTGCGGCTCCGGCGTAATCTCCTTCGCCGGCGCAAGACGGACCTCCACCTTGTCCGCACCGGGCAGCCGCCGCGTCTTGCGGAGGAATTCGACGTGATCCTCGTGGACGTTGGAGCCGTCCCAATCCCCGCCGTACTGCATCGTGGCGTGGGGCTGGCGAAAACGAGAGCGGCGGTGGAGGAGCGAGTGGTGGAACAGCGCGGCGGCGAGGCGCTGTTGCAAGAAACGGTAGGAGGAAGAAGATGGTGGAGAGAGGAGGAGCGTGCGAGAGCCTGCCGCTCTCCCCCTCCCCCTACTTATAGCTTCGCAAGCTGAAGCCGGGGAGGCAGGGCGTGGGGTGAGACGTGGGATTACGCCCTAAAAGCGTGCCGAAACCGCCGCAGGAAGACGTGCGGGCGGCTTCGGGCCGCAGAGAATCCACGCTTGGGCCCGGGCGTGGGCGTGGCGGGCCCCCGACCTGTGGCGACGTCCCGTCGCGCGCGTGGGCTGGCAGGCTTTTTTGCCACGTGGTTCGCAGGCGGCAAGTGGCCGGCCCGCGGCCCAGTGCGCGCACGGGCCAGCTGCCGCCCTCCGACTCCCAATTTTTTTCGCCGAGACGGCGCCCCCGACCAAAGTCGGCTCCCAGCTGCCGGCTCGTCAAGATAGGAAGCTGATCGAGCTTCTCGACTCCCACCCAACCTCGAAGCCCAATCAGCTTCGGGGACTACTGTCGAAGTAAATGGCCACGGGTAGCCTAACCGACTACCCATGGTTCTTCAAAAATTATCAGGCCCTTTGAGCCTTCAAGCGTTCGAAGCATTGGGCCGACTACCGCAGGGGCCGGCTCTCTAACGGTGACCCGGCCCCGGTAACCTCGCCCAAGATGGTTGCGAGATGGCCGACTCCAGGAAGCCGGCGCCAAGATGGCCGACTCCAGGAAGCCGGTGCCAAGAGGACCGCTTCCAAGAGCCAGCCATGAAGCACGCCGACTCCACAAAGTCGGCCAAGGCCGCACCCACCAAAACTACACCCACATAACGGTGACAAGATGGGGTGTGGCCACAGTGCGGCCCACTACCCCCGAAGCCCGAGGAAGGCATGGCCACAGGACGCCGTACGGGTCAGCCATCTCCCGTCCGGCTCGGCACTGTAGCCATGCTGGCCTCAACGTCATCCACGACCAACGCCAGTACGGCCCACGGGCGGCGGGCCCCTTTTGCCAGAGAGAGGCGCGAAGGCGACCCGGCCTCCCCCAGTCGGCCAAGGGCGTAGCCGGCCCCCTGAAGCCGGCTACTCCCCTCCCTCAAAGCGTGTGCCACATTAAGGAGACAAGACGAGGTAAGGCTACAGCGAGAGCCCTCGAGGCGGCACACTGTAGCCACGCTTACCTCGACGAAGCCCTCGTCATCAGGGACGAGGCTACAGTAAGCAGCCGCCGACAAGACCCTAGGCAGTGGGGCCGGCCTGTCGACCAAGGGGCCGGCAGCCGGCGGGACCCACCAGTGGGCAGGCCCCAGCGGCCGGCGGAGAAGCCGGCGAGCGCAGACACTGATGACTGGGACCCGCACCCAGCCGGATTACAATTGTACCCCCGGGGGTTAGGCCTATATAAACCCCCCGGGGCACCCATGCAAAGGGTTGGCTTCTTAGAGTTACACACACACCATAGGGAGAGGGAAGCAAGAGCTAGCCTTGCTCTTCTTCTCCCTTGAACCCAACAGCTCTAGGAGCATTTGTAGCTACTCTTTCTGATCTAGTGATCATGCGGAGACCCCGCAGAGCAGGACTAGGGGTGTTATCTCCACGGAGAGCCCCGAAACTGGGTAAGATTTGCCGGCGTGCATGTCTTCGCCTCATCCTATTTCCAGGCACCGGCGACGTCTTACTGGCACCCACCATGATAAGCCACCCGTTGGCATATGTCGCACCTACCACCCGACATGCCCCTTCTTGATATCTCCGCTCCTCGCGAGCCTGCCTGGTTAGGCTACTCCAGAGGAGGTCTTGCATCGTCCGCCTCGCGAGGCTTGGACCCTCGCGAGGGTCTTGGATGCCTTGTTGATGAAGATGGGCCGTATGGCCTGCTGGCTTAGCCATGCTGTAGGCCGCACGCAGGCAAGTCTGGGGACCCCCGTTCCCAGAACGCCGACAATACATGAGATCATACAAATACTAGAAAATCGTATGATTGATCATGGGTGCTGGTTTCATTTGGTATTCGAAAGTTGATGAAGTCAATGTTGCGCACACCACACCCCCTCACATGCAATCCTTGACCCCGCCGTCTTTGAACATGCCATTGCGCCATAACTAGACCAGCCGGGCTGCCATGGGCATGGCCGTCACAACATCATTGAAGTAGTCATGCCCTTTGTCTGAACACTACCATGACCACGAAACACGTTGTCGCGGCATCATCGAAGCAGTCGGGCCTCTGTCGTAGCATCGTCGCGGATGTCAAAAAAAAATGTCGCATTGTAGCATCGCCATGGTCGTTGAGGAATGCCATGACAGCATCATCGCGATCACCGAAGCACTGCACGGGCGTTACAAGCGTGTCGCCGCGCCATCGCCGCGGCCGTCAGAGCACCGCACGGGCGTTAGAAGCATGTCGTGGGGCCATCGTTGCAGCCGTCGCAGCACACCTGAAGCATGCCGCCGCACTCGTCGAAGCTCATGATGGGTGTTTGTAGCATATCATTGTGCCAACGCCACAAATATAAATAATGAAAATGACCCTAATAATAGAAAGTGCCTCTACCACAACACAAATAATCATAAGTTTATGGATCTGTGGTTCGTGCTTCTGCACGTCCGTCCTGACCGTAATAAAAGAAAGTGTCTGTACCACAACACAAATGACCATAATATACTTCACTACCACAATGCTTTCTTGAACTTCTGCCCGTTCGTCCTGACTTTGCCCCTGAAGTTTCAAACAATTACCCACCACTGCCATCCATAAGTGGTAGAGAATGATTAGATAAATATCCAAAAAAGAGAGCTGCCCTACCCGACCCGTCTTCCCCAATCAGGGAAATGATTTGCTAAAGATTCAGAAAATACAAACACCCACTACTGCCATCCATAAGTGGTAGAAAATGATTTGCTGAATATCCAAAAAAAGAAGAGTTGCCCGACCAAACCCTTGTTCCCCACTCCGAAATACGATTTCCTAAAGATCCGGAAAAACAATAACCCACCACTCCCATCCATAAGTGGTAGAAAATGATTCGCTAATGATCCGAAAAAGAGCTGACCGACCAGCTTGTTGGTCGCTAATCCTGAAAATAATTTGCTAACGATCCGAAAAACAATTACGCACCACTGCCATACATAGGTGGTAGAAAACGATTCACTAAAGATCCGGAACAAAAAAGAGCTGCCCGACCCGACCCTTGTTTCTTAATCTGGAAAACTATTTGATTCAGAAAATGGCCCAACCCGACCCTTCTTCACCCAATTCAGATGACCTGCAGTTATAAAGAAAATCCGGACGGCGTGCACTTCCCACGCGCTGCCGACATCTCCCACCACACAAACCTCCTCGTGGCTGCCGCCTCTGGCGCCCAGGAACCCACTGCCGCCGCTTCATGGTAGGCCATTCACCGGTGTCAAGGTTTCCTGTCGCTATCGGTTCACACATGCCCATCCACCATATCAAGGGCCTCACGCGCCGCGCTTCCCTGGACTCTGAGCGCTGCTGCCTCTAGGCACCTGCGAGCCTCCACCAGACCAGCCAATCGCCGCCGATCCATTGTGCCTCCACTGGAATAACTACGTATATCAGAGCTGCTGGAGGCCTCAGCCCACACCGCCTGAATAAACCGCAAATGACAAACACCGAAGTCCTAATTATTAAAAAAATTACGTCACAAACTACAGCCAGATCCCAGGCGGATCCAAGGTCGAAGCGGATACGAGTTGGGGGGGAGGGGGTTGAGATATTACAGGCTGGGTGAACTCAATCAGCATGAAGGTGCCCTTGATCTTGGACCCGCGGAGCGCCTCGAGGGCGGTCCGACACTCGGCGATGGAGTGGAAAATGATGAAGGTGTAGCTGCGCTACCCGACACGCATGATGACGCAGTCGAGTGCCTTGTGCGGGGTGAAGGACGCCATGACATCGTCCACGCCCGCTTGCGCAGGCAGGTTGCCGACCCGCATCGCTTTCTTCTCATGGGTGGACACTTGTGTGGTGGTGATGGCGGTTGCATCCCTAACGTCGACGGGCTCCGATTCCTTCAACGGTGAGGCCGATGGCCTGGTGGCCTCCACGGCCACGGAGGACTCTGATATGTCTCCAACGTATCTATAATTTTTGATTGTTCCATGCTGTTATATTATCTGTTTTAGATATTTAATGGGCTTTAATATACCTTTTTATATGATTTTGTAGGGATGAGCTTTCTTTGGCTATGTTATTTTGATAAGACATAATTGCTTGGTTAGTATGCTTGAAGTATTACTATTTTATGTCAATATTGAACTTTTATCTTGAATCTTTTGGATCTGAACATTCATGCCACAATAAAGAGAATTACATTGAAAATTATGTTAGGTAGCATTCCACATCAAAAATTCTGTTTTTATCATTTACGTACTCGAGGACAAGCAGGAATTAAGCTTGGGGATGCTTGATACGTCTCCAACGTATCTATAATTTTTTATTGTTCCATGTTGTTATATTATTTGTTTTGGATGTTTAATGGGCTTTAATATACCTTTTTATATTATTTTTGGGACTGACCTATTAACCGAAAGCCCGGTGCAAATTGGTATTTTTTTTGCCTATTTCAGTGTTTCGCAGAAAAGGAATATCAAACGGAATCCAAAAGGAATGAAACCTTCACGAGGATCGTTTTTGGAACAAACGCAATCCAGGAGACTTGAAGTGGACGTCAAGGAAGCAAAGAGGCGACCACGAGGTAGGATAGCGCGCCCAGGGGGTAGGCACGCCCCCACCCTCGTGGGCCCCTCGCAGCTCCACCGACCTACGTTTTTCGCCTATATATACTCTTATACCCTGAAACCTTCGGGGAGAGCCACGAAACACTTTTTCCACCGCCGCAACCTTCTGTACCCGTGAGATCCCATCTTGGGGCCTTTTCCGGCGATCTGCCGGAGGGGGAATCGATCACGAAGGGCTTCTACATCAACACCATGGCCTCTCCGATGATGCGTGAGTAGTTTACCACAGACCTTCGGGTCCATAGTTATTAGCTAGATGGCTTCTTCTCTCTCTTTGGATCTCAATACAAAGTTCTCCTCGATTCTCTTGGAGATCTATTCGATGTAACTCTTTTTGCGGTGTGTTTTCCGAGATCCGATGAATTGTGGGTTTTTGAACTTGATTATCTATGAATATTATTTGATTATGTTCTGAATTCTTATATGCATGATTTGATATCATTGCAAGTCTCTTTGAATTATCGGTTTAGTTTGGCCTACTAGATTGATCTTTCTTGCAATGGGAGATGTGCTTAGCTTTGGGTTCAATCTTGTGGTATCCTTTCCCAGTGACAGCAGGGGCAGCAAGGCACGTATTGTATTGTTGACATCGAGGATAAAAAGATGGGGTTTATATCATATTGCTTGAGTTTATCCCTCTACATCATGTCATCTTGAGTAATGCGTGACTCCGTTCTTATGAACTTAATACTCTAGATGCATGCTGGATAGCGGTCAATGTGTGGAGTAATAGTAGTAGGTGCAGAACCGTTTCGGTCTACTTGACACGGACGTGATGCCTATATTCGTGATCATTGCCTGTGATATCATCATAACTATGCACTATTCCATCAATTGCTCGGCAGTAGTTTGTTCACCCACCGTAATACATGCTATCTTGAGAGAAGCCACTAGTGAAACCTATGGCCCCCGGGTCTATTTTCCATCATTTTTATCTCCCGTCAACTAGCTATTTCTATCGCCATTTATTTTGCAATCTTTACTTTCCAATCTATACAACAAAAATACCAAAAATATTTATCATATTATCTTTACCAGATCTCACTTTTGCAAGTGGTCGTGAAGGGATTGACAACCCCTTTATCGCGTTGGTTGCAAGGTTCTTAATTGTTTTTGCAGGTATTAGCGATTTGCGTGTAGTCTCCTACTGGATTGATACCTTGGTTCTCAAAAACTGAGGGAAATACTTACGCTACTTTGCTGCATCTCCCTTTCCTCTTCAAGGGAAAACCAACACATGCTCAAGACGTATCAAGAAGGATTTCTGGCGCCGTTTCCGGGGAGATCTATGCACAAGTCAAGACATACCAAGTACCCATCACAAACTCTTATCCCTTGCATTACATTATTTGCCATTTCCCTCTCGTTTTCCTCTCCCCCACTACACCTTTGCCGTTTTATTCGCCTTTTTTGTTAGTCTCTCTTTGCTTCCTTCTTGTGTATCCGTGTGTTAGATTGTTTATCTTGTTGTTATGGCTAGTCCTTCTATCATTGTTAGTACTCCCGATCATGAAGTTCTTAATTTTAAACAAAGGAAGGGAGAAAATCTAAAATTTGCTTGGCATATAATTTGCAATGCTTAGAATAGATCTACTAGGAAGCAATCTACTTCCGTTCTTCGCAATTTTTATGTAGGTATCATGCCTTGGAACAGATATATTCTTGATAACATTACCGGAGGGAATTTTTTGGGTAGCCATACTTTTGATTCTTATAATGCTATGTTCGATTTGTTTGGCCCACCACCTCTTTTGGTCAATGGAACTGTTTTAACTTTGGAACATGTGATGCAAAGGCTTGAAATTATCGAATATAAAGTTGCCACGATAGAGTTGATTGAGAATTTGGATAAAAAGATCCACAACCAAATTACCCAATATGGATCTAAGGTAGGAGTCACTCTGAAAATGTTTCGAGAAAAAGAACCCATAGTTAATGAAAAGATAGACCAAGATTCCACTAGAATTGATAAACTTGAGGATATTATTACCAATTTAGGGTCTGCCTTTTCTGCCATAAGAAAGACTTCAAATCCTCCTACTACTAAAGTTGCCAAATTTATGTATGTTCCTAAAAATAAGGGTGAATCTTCTAGTAAGGATAATGCGGATCTCAAATCAATAAGGTTTCACCCCAACTTTTTCGCTATCATTAAGGAACCTTTTGCTACCAATGAATTTATTGATCTATTGAAAATTTGGATCTGAAAATTCATGCCACAATAAAGAGAATTACATTGAAAATTATGTTAGGTAGCATTCCACATCAAAAATTCTGTTTTTATCGTTTACCAACTCGAGGACGAGCAGTAATTAAGCTTGGGGATGCTTGATACGTCTCCAACGTATCTATAACTTTTTATTGTTCCATGCTGTTATATTATCTGTTTTGGATGTTTAATGGGCTTTAATATACCTTTTTATATTATTTTTGGGACTAACCTATTAACCGAAAGCCCAGTGCAAATTGCTGTATTTTTTGCCAATTTCAGTGTTTCGCAGAAAAGGAATATCAAACGGAATCCAAACGGAATGAAACCTTCGCGAGGATCTTTTTTGGAACAAACACAATCCAGGAGACTTGGAGTGGACGTCAAGGAAGCAACGAGGCGGCCACGAGGTAGGAGGGCGCACCCAGGGGGTAGGCGCGCCCCCACCCTCGTGGGCCCCTCGCAGCTCCACCGACCTACTTCTTTCGCCTATATATACTTTTATACCCTGAAACCTTCAGGGAGAGCCACGAAAAACTTTTTCCACCACCGCAACCTTCTGTACCTGTGAGATCCCATCTTGGAGCCTTTTCCGACATTCTGCCGGAGGGGGAATCGATCACGGAGGGATTCTACATCAACACCATGGCCTCTCCAATGATGCGTGAGTAGTTTACCACAGATCTTTGGGTCCATAGTTATTAGCTAGATGGTTTCTTCTCTCTCTTTGGATCTCAATACAAAGTTCTCCTCGATTCTCTTGGAGATCTATTCGATGTAACTCTTTTTGCAGCGTGTTTGCCGAGATCCGATGAATTGTGGGTTTATGAACTTTGTTATCTATGAATATTATTTGATTCTTCTATGAATTCTTATATGCATGATTTGATATCTTTGCAAGTCTCTTCAAATTATCGGTTTAGTTTGGCCTACTAGATTGATCTTTCTTGCAATGGGAGAAGTGCTTAGCTTTGGGTTCAATCTTGCGGTGTCCTTTCCCAGCGACAGCAGGGGCAGCAAGGCATGCATTGTCTTGTTGCCATCGAGGATAAAAAGATGGGGTTTATATCATATTGCTTGAGTTTATCCCTCTACATCATGTCATCTTGCCTAATGCGTTACTCCGTTCTTATGAACTTAATACTCTAGATGCATGCTGGATAGCGGTCGATGTGTGGAGTAATAGTAGTAGATGCATAATCATTTCGGTCTACTTCACACGGACGTGATGCCAATATTCATGGTCATTGCCTTAGATATCATCATAACTATGCACTATTCTATCAATTGCTCAGCAGTAATTTGTTCACCCACCGTAATACATGCTATCTTGAGAGAAGCCACTAGTGAAACCTATGGCCCCCGGGTCTATTTTCCATCATATTAATCTTCCATCAACTAGCTATTTCTATCGCCATTTATTTTGCAATCTTTACTTTCCAATCTATACAACAAAAATACCAAAAATATTTATCTTATTATCATTATCAGATCTCACTTTTGCAAGTGGCCGTGAAGGGATTAACAACCCCTTTATCGCGTTGGTTGCAAGGTTCTTAATTGTTTGTGCAGGTATTAGGGATTTGCGTGTAGTCTCCTACTGGATTGATACCTTGGTTCTCAAAAACTGAGGGAAATACTTATGCTACTTTGCTGCATCACCCTTTCCTCTTCAAGGAAAAACCAACGCATGCTGAAGAGGTAGCAGGGTCCGCAGACGGTGGACTCAATGACATCCGTGGCAGAGGGGATCAGGGTAGGGAGAGATAAGTGGGAGCTAGGGTTAGTATGTGGGGATTTAGGTTGTTCCTACTAGCTCTATCATGTAAAACCCAATCGAAGAACAAATGCCATAAGCAGGCATACAATTTCTGTAATGAAATAGATGAATAAAATCCTCATACAAGTTGTCCTAGCAACAAAAAACTATGAGATAGCTATGAATGGTCTAAATTAATGTGAAATAGATCAAAGATAAAATACACTTCATATTTATATCAAATCACGGCCTGAATAACAGCAAACTATGTCACTTGTGCACAACTCATTACACAACATTAGCACATGAATGGAGCAATTTCACTCAAGAAATAAACAACTATGACTAACCAAGGATTATTCTGTATTAGTACATCATTCCTTATTAGTACATCATTCAAACTTAAATCAGAGCATACCATAGTTACTAGATATTGCATGCATCCCTATATATTGTGAGTGGGGCAGGGATGGCTTTGCCGTGTGGGTGGGCCATCTGATTATGCCACCTTGAGAAAAATAATCGCAAAAACATGGCCTTCATATACACATTTTAATTTAATTCAAGAAGTTGGTTAGTAATTACTTTGCCTCTTAAAAACGTCTCAAAAAGAAGGAATGCATACAATATCTCATTGCCATAATATACTTCACTACAAAAAATAGAAATAATGTAAATGACCCTAATAAAAGAAAGTGTCTCTAACACAACGACAATAGTAATAAGTTTATGTATCTCTGGTTCGTGCTCGTGCCCGTCCGTCTTGACCCTAATAAAAGAAAGTGTCTCTACCACAACACAAATGACCACAATATACTTCACTACCACAACACATTCTTGAACACTGATAAATGGATTCGTGCTTCTACCCGTTCGTCCTGACTTTGCCTCTGAAGTTGCAAACAGTTACCCACCACTGCCATCCATAAGTGGTACAAAACGATTCGCTAAAGATCCGTGGAAAAAAGAGCTGCCCGACCTGACCCTTGTTCCCTAATCCGAAAAACACTTTGCTAAATGTCCAGAAAAAACAATCCATAGCTCATAGAAAACGATTCACTAAAGATCAAGGTTAAAAAAAGCTACCCGACCCAACTGAAGAACCTCAGTCCCTACCCTTAAATGGTATAAGGTTCGATGCCAACATCTAGCCTCACACTTTTGGCTTCTCTCTAATCAAGTGCACCATGAGCAGAATGTCCAGACAACAAAGATGAGCCAGCTTCAGGTGCTGGAAGGATACAACCAGTGATTGGCATTGCACCATAGTCCAATTATCTTGACCTTCCACGTCGGGGATCATACCCTGGTGATGTGCCATGACTACTGCGACCAGCACCAAAATGATCACATGCGGCATGTGACCTATCATTGTACATCTCTGATCTAGGGAACCCAACAAGCAGTGTTAGGTTATCAAGCCCACTACCGGAAAAAGAACATGAATCCTTGTATTATTGAAAAGACGCCCATCTAGAAGATTCTTAGCATTAGAAGCTCCTTCAATGGTTGCAAACTAAACAAAAGCATACTGCCTTTCTGGAAAAACTTTGATGTCTGTAACCAGGTTGATAACTGGTAGAAAACGATTCGCTAAATATCTGGAACAAAAAAGAGCTACCAGACCCGACCCTTGTTCCCCAATCTAGAAAACTATTTGATTCAGAAAAAATTGCCCAACCGACCCTTCTTCACCCAATCCAGATGACCCTAAATTATAAAGAAAATCCGGATGACCTGGCCTTCCCCCGCGCTACCGACACCTTGATGTTGCTTGATGCTACGTCAGTATTTCCCCAAAAAGGAAGGGATGATGCAGCACAACGGCGTTAGGTATTTCCCTCAGATATGAAACCAGGGTTAGCGAACCAGTAGGAGAACCAAGCAACACAACGTAAACAACCCCTGCACACAGATAACAAATCCTCGCAACCCGACATGTGAAAGGGGTTGTCAATCCCTTCTGGGGTACGACGCCTCAAGATTGGCAAACGGACGTGAGATAAATTTGTAGTAAATTGATAGATAGATCGCAAATAAAATAAATAGAAATAAAGCGCAGCAAGGTATTTTTGTATTTTTGGTTTAATAGATCTGATAATAAATGCAAGAGAAAAGTAGATCGCAAAGGCAAATATATGAGAAGAAAGACCCGGGGGCTGTAGGTTTCACTAGTGGCTTCTCTCGAGAAAAATAGCAAACGGTGGGTGAACAAATTACTATTGGGCAAATGACAGAACTTCAAATAATTATGACGATATCCAGGCAATGATCATTATATTGGCATCACGTCCAAGATTAGTAGACCGACTCCTTCCCGCATCTACTACTATTACTCCACACATCGACCGCTATCCAGCATGCATCTAGTGTATTAAGTTCATGGAAAAACGGAGTAATGCAATAAGAACGATGACATGATGTAGACAAGATCTGTCTATGTAGAGATAGACCCCATCGTTTTATCCTTAGTAGCAATGATACATACATGCCGTTTCCCTTTCTGTCACTCGGATCAAGCACCGTAAGATCGAACCCACTACAAAGCACCTCTTCCCATTGCAAGATTAATAGATCAAGTTTGCCAAACAAAAGCCAAATATCGGAAAAGAAATACGAGGCTATAAGCAATCATGCATATAAGCGATCAAAGAAACTCAAATAACTTTCATGGATATAATAAGATAGACCTGATCATAAACTCAAAGTTCATCGATCCCAACAAACACACCGCAAAAGAGTTACATCATATGGATCTCCAAGAGACCATTGTATTGAGAATCCTGCGAGAGAGGAAGCCATCTAGCTACAAACTACGGACCCGAAGGTCTACAAAGAACTACTCACGCATCATCGGAGAGGCACCAATGGAGGTGGTGAACCCCATCCGAGATGGTGTCTAGATTGGATCTGGTGGTTCTGGACTCTGTGGCGGCTGGATGAATATTTCGTCGATTGTTCTAGGGTTTCTGGAATATTGGGGCATTTATAGAGCAAAGAGGCGGTCCCAGGGGCATCCGAGGTGGGCACAACCCACCAGGGCGCGCCTGGGCCTCCCGGAGCGTCCTGGTGGGTTGTGCCCCCGTCGGGGCACCCCCAGGCGCAGCTAGGGCCCGTTTTGTTCCTTCTGGCCCATAAAAAATCTCCGTGGAGTTTCGTGGAATTTGGACTCCGTCTGGATTTTCTGCGATGTAAAAAACATGGAAAAATAGCAACTCGCACTTGGCACTATATCAATAGGTTAGTACCAAAAAATGATATGAAATGACTATAAAATGCTTATAAAACATCCAAGATTGATAATATAACAGCATGGAACAATAAAAAATTATAGATACGTTGGAGACGTATCACGCCTCCCACCACACAAACCTCCTCGCAGCTGCCGCCTCCGGCGCCTAGCAACCCACTACCACCGCTTCCTGCTAGGCCATTCACCGGTGTCAAGGTTTGCCGTCGCTATCGGCTCACACGTGCCCATCCACCATATCAAGGGCCTCACGCGGCGCGCTTCCTTGGACCCTGAGCGCTGCTGCCTCCAGCCACTTGCGAGCCTCCACTAGACCACCCCATTGCCGCTGATCCATTGTGCCACCACTCGAATAATAACATATATCAAAGGTGCTGGAGGCCTCAACCCACACCGCCTAAGTAAACCGCAAATGACAAACACTGAAGTCCTAATTATTGAAAAATTTACATCACAAACGGCAGCCAGATCCCGGGGGATCCAAGGTGGGAGCGGATAAGAGTGGGAGAGAGGTGGGGTTGAGATATTACCAGCAGGGCGTACTCAATTAGGATGAAGGCGCCCTTTACCTTGGACCAGCGGAGCACCTCGATGGTGGTCCGACACTCAGCAATTAATGGAGCGGAAAATGATGAAGGCATAGGTGCAGTACCCGACGCAAATGATGACACAGTCGAGTGCCTTGTGGAGGACAAAGGACGCCACGACGTCGTCCTCGCCCGTGTACGTAGGTAGGTTGCCGACCCACAGTGCCTTCTTCTCGTGGACGGCAACTTGCATGGCAGCGACGACAGCTGCACCCATAATGCCGGCGGGATCCGATTCCTTCGACGGTGAGGTCGATGGCCTGGTGGCCTCCACGGCCACAGAGGGCTGCGCAAGCGGTGGCTCTGACGACATCCGTGGCAGAGGGGATCAGGGTAGGGAGATATCAACGGGAGCTAGGGTTAGGATGTGGGGATTTAGGTTGTCTGTCATGGGAAACGGAACAGGGTGAGGAAGCCCATGAGCCGGACTATATATACTGCGGGCGGGGCTGCGCTGAGTGCGTGGGCGGCACCTTTTCTATCCCCGCTCCAACATCATCCAGACACCTATTCCCATCACAGGAACACTAAAAAACTATCCCATTACCAAGAATTGTTTAGTATGACCTTCTCAAAACAAGCAAGTTTACCCAACATATAGTTCAAAGATTTCATTACGCCTTAATAACCAAGGGCAAATAGCTCATTCATAATCCAAGATTGCATCACCTCAATCTATCTAGCAAAATAAACACAAAGAAATATGAACATACGTAGTTAGTCGTTATCTTATTTCTCGGGAGAAATGACTTTGGGGCCCGCCCACCGCAACCTCTCACAACCATATCCTCTACCCGTGACATATTCTTGTCCACATGTTCCCTATGGGGCCACACTCGTATGTATTACCATGAGGGGTGGGGTGGGGGCAGAGGGACAAGTGTAGTCGGCTCGAACCTGATTATCCTTCGCTTGGGAAAATACTCACAAAAACATGAACTTCATAGACATATTTTAATTTATTTCATGGAGTTAGTTAGTAATTACTTTCTGACTTAAATACATCTCAATAAGAAGGAATGCATACAATATCTCATTGGCATAATATACTTCACTACCAAAAATAGAATTAAGTAAATGACCCTAATGAACGAGAGTGTCCTACAGAAACACAAATAATCATAAGTTTATCTAAGTGTGGTTACAACATTTCTATACATCATACATGGAGGCACATTATTGTTTATGTTGATGTTTTATTAATCATGTTTCATTATCCCATATGGATTTGACCTTGTATCCCTCCAAACTATACGGCTAAGAGGAATAGAAAATATGACCCATTCACGCATTTATAGGTAGAAATGGCATCTTTCAGCTACTTAGAGTGGATGTATGCATAAGTTTGATCAATGGAGAATTAAACACATTCAATCTTTACAATCCTGTGAAACTCTTTGGCTGCCTCCTGCTTTGAAATAGATGAACTAATTCCTCCAACACATAGGTTCCTAATAGCTCTATCATGTAAAAACCAATCAAAGAACAAATGCCATAAGCAGGATACTATTTCTGTAATGAAATAGATCAATAAAATCCTCATACAAGTAGTCCTTGAAACAAAAACTATGTGATAGCTATGAATGGTTTAACTTAAAGTGAAATAGATCAAACATAAAATACACTTCATATTTATATCAAATCACAGCCTGAATAACAACAAATTGTGTAACTTGTGCACAACTCATTACACAACATTAGCATGTGAGTGGAGAAACTTCACTCAAGAAATAAACAACTATGACTAACCAAGGATTATTGTGTATTAGTACATCACTCAAACTTAAATAAGAGCATACCATAGTTACTAGATATTGTATGCATCCCGTATATCTTATGAGTGGGGCAGGGATGGCTTTGCGGTGTGGGTGGGCCATCTGATTAGGCCACCTTGTGAAAAATAATTGCAAAAACATGGCCTTCATTTACATCTTTTGATTTAATTCAAGGAGTTGGTTAGTAATAACTTTCCCTCTTAAAAACGTCTCGAAAAGAAGGAATGCATACAATATCTCATTGGCACAATATATATACTTCACTACCACAAATAGAAATAATGTAAATGACCTTAATAAAGCAAAGTGTCTGTACCACAACGCAATGAATCATAAGTTTATGTATCTATGGTTCGTGCTTCTGCCTGTCCGTCCCGACCCTAATAAAAGAAGGTGTCTCTACCACAACACAAATGACCATAATATACTTCACTACCACAACACTTTCTTTAACACTGATAAATGGATTCGTGCTTCTGCATGTTCCTCCTGACTTTGCCCCGAAGTTGCAAACAATTACCCACCACTGCAATCCATAAGTGGTAGAAAAAGATTCGCTAAATACCAAGGTTAAGAAAAAGCTACTCGGCCCGGCTGAAGACCCTCAGTGCCTGCCCTTACATGGTAAGGGTCGATGCCAGCATGCAGCCTCACCCTTTTGGCTTCTCTCGGATCAAGCGCACTATGAGCAGAATGTCCAGACAACAAAGATGAGCCAGTTTCAGGTGCTGGAAGGATGCCAAGAGTGATTTGCATTGCACCATAGTCCAAGTATCTTGCTCTTCCACATTGAGGATCATACCCTTGTTATGTGCCGTGACTACTGTGACCGGCCAGCACAAATAATCACGTGGGACATCTGGACTATCATTGTACATCTCTGATCTAGGGAACCCAACAAGCAGTGTTAGGTTATCAAGCCCACTGATGGAGAAAAGAACATGAATCCTTGTATTATTGAATAGACGCCCATCTAGAATATTCTTAGCATTAGAAGCTCCTTCAATGGTTGCAAACTCCACAAAAGCATACTGCCTTTCTGGAAAAACTTTGATGTTTGTAACCACACCATTTGTTTCCATAGCCCGCCTTAGTGCCTCCTTGTTAACTTTTTGTGTATTTGGTAAACCCATCCAGAGAACATTGGTTGGAAATTTTGCCTGTCTCATTCGTACTCCAGCATAACCCTGACAAACAGAACATGATATGATAGTAAGCAACCCGCGAATCAAAGTGGACAGTACAACAACAAGAACCAAGAGAAGTAAATAGCAGTACCTTTGCATGTCCAAGTCCCATTTCATCGGGTGGCAATGATTCTCTACTCCTAAAGTTGCCTGTTTCTAACCATTCCTATTAAAATCAGTAAAAATAACTAAATAATAAGACAACATCCCTCGAAAAACTGCAGCCTAGAAGCGCTTCACAAACCTAGTCAACAATAATAGATGCATACCTCTCTTGCTATGGACCTCTGGAGATCAACACACAATTCGTTGCCCCATAAATTTGTCCCATTCAAGGCTATATGGGCAGAAATGGCATCTTCCAGCTTCTCAAAGTCGATGTATGCAAAAGGTTGATCATGAGAGAATGCAACACCTTCAATCTTTCCGAACTTTTGAAACTCCTCCTCTTTCTCCTACTTTGAGATAGATGGTCTAATTACTCTAGCCCGTAGGTTCCTAACAGATCTAGCTTGTAAAAGACAATCAACGAACACAAGTAAACATCATAAGGGCATATATCTTTATACAACACCAGCATAGCAATTTCACCCTAGAACAAGGAACAATCAGCAATCTAGGAGTCTTTCTATACCTACTAATAAAGGATAATGTTCAAAACAGTGGAAGGCCGCAGCATAGAGCAATGGGCACTTAAGCGCGCTTGAGCATTTTTTCAAACTTGGCCATAATTTGTCTGTTTTGAATAGTATGCAGAGGAAAATAGGAAACATGGTACACAAGTAGTTGAAGTAGAATCTAAAATGACCTTCACAACATAGGAAATCCACACCAGGTTCACACAGCAAGCAAAATGACAAATAAAAATGTAGTTCGGTTCAAATAGACATAGCCAAATGCAGATCATCTTTCCATGATTTGGCCCGAATCTGAAGGAAACAACTCCCGTAGAGACCCTAATAATAACATAAATGACATACTGCCATTATGGCGCAAGCAGCTAAGAAGAAGCAGTTCAAAAATAGCCAAATTCTGGCCAAAATTTTGTAAAACGCTTAATCTACCAATTAGGGCCAAAGCGAAGCGTTTTTTGCATTGCTCAGCGCTTAAGCATCGCTTAACAACGCTTTATTGAACACGTGATTCTGCATGTCCGTCTTGACCTTCCTTGCCCCTGAAGTTGCAATCAATTACCCACCACTGCCATCCATAAGTGGTAGAAAATGATTTGCTAAAGAATCGCGAAAAAGAGCTTGCCAAACTGACCCTTGTTCCCTAATTTGGAAAATGATTTGCTAAGGATCTGGAAAAAAATTCCATAAGTGCTAGAAAATGATTCGCTAAAGATCAAAGTTTAATAAAAAGGTGCTCGACCCGAGCCTTGTTCCCCAATCAGGAAAACGAGCTGCCAAGATCCGGAAAAACAATTACCCACCACTTCCATCCATATGGGGTAGTACAGAACGATTCGCTAAAGATCCACAAAAAACGAGTTGCACGATTCAACCCTTGTTCCCCAATCCAGAAAATACTTTGCTGAAGATCCGAAAAAATGCCCAACCCGACCCTCCTTCCCTGAATCCAGATGACCCGTGGTTAGAAAGAAAATCCGGACAACCCAACCTCGATGCGCACCGCTGGCGTCTCCCTGGCGGGCACCTCTGCCGAGGAACCCACTGCCACCGGTTCGTGCTAGGTCATTCATCAATTTTGTTTGAACTTGTTGCATGCTAGGTGGATTAAAAAATGGAAATGTTTTCATGGACCCGATGGGTGCCCGAATGGGGCGGGTCAGCCATCGGGTGTAGGCATGGGTCGTCCATCAAACCCTGGGGCTGGGTCGTGGGTTGACCTGATTAGCTATTCAGGCATGGATTTGGTACAGGCCGGCCCGGTGAAACCCGACCTGATTGCCATCCTGACTCAAGGGCCTCGCCCGACGTGCTCCCATGGACCCTGAGCGCCGCCATCACCCTGCCACGTGCATGCCTCTGCTAGACCACCCCGTCTCCGCTGATCCGGTGTGCCGCCGCTCGAATAATTACATATATCAGAGATGTTGGAGACCTCATCCTACACCATCTAAATAAACTGCAAATCACAAGCACCGAAGTCCTAATTACTGAAAAAATTGACATCGTGAACTGTAGCCAGATCCCGTGGGGGATCCAAGGTGGGAGCGGATCCAAGTGGGGAGAAGGAGGGGGTGAGAAGTTCCCGGTCGGGTGTAGTCGACCCAGATGAACATACTCTTGACCTTGGACCCACGGAGCGCCTCGAGGGCGGCTCGGGACTCGGCGACAGAGAAGAAAAGGACGAACACGTAGCTGCCGGAGCCAGCGCGTGTGACGAAGTAGTCCAGCGCCTCGTGTGGTGCGAAGGCCGCCATGATGTCTTCCTTGTTTGCGTGCGCGTGCAGGTTGTCGACCCACACCGCGTTATTCTCATGGGCGGCCCCTAGCTTGGCGGCGGGGGCATTGTCGGTGTCAAAACCGGCGGATCTCGGGTAGGGGGTCCCGAACTGTGCGTCTAGGATCGATGGTAACAGGAGATGGGGGACACGATGTTTACCCAGGTTTGGGACCTCTCTGTGGAGGTAATACCCTACTTCCTGCTTGATTGATCTTGATGAATATGAGTATTACAAGAGTTGATCTACCACAAGATCGTAATGGCTAAACCCTAGAAGTCTAGCCTATGTGAATGTGGTAATGAATCTTACCTTATCCATACTATGCTCTCCGGTTTATATAGTCACCGGAGAGATCTAGGGTTACATGGAGTCGGTTACATAAGAGGGAATCTTCATAGTCGGTCTCCAAGCTTGTCTTCCACGCCAAGTAGAGTCCAATCCGGACACGGGTTCAATCTTCGGTCTTCATGTCTCCATAGGCCATCAGTCCGGCCCACGGATAGCAGGCCGGACGCCCGAGGACCCCTTAGTCAAGGACTCCCTCAGTAGCCCCCGAACTAAGCTTCAATGACGAGGTGTTCGGCGTTCGGAGTGTCTTCGGCATTGCAAGGCGGGTTCCCTTCTCCAAGTAATGTATCCGGCTGTTGACTCAATATTGTTCCCCTCGGCTTCTGCGCGCTAATAACTTCGTCTTCCACGTGTCGAGCGAATGCGGAAAGTCAGGGTATTTTTGCAAATAACACCCCGTCCATGCAAGGGAGCGCCCCTATTAAAGGTACTGGATCTCAGATCCAAGCGACACCACACCGAGAAGATCCCCGGAGACTGCTAGGAGAAACCATTCCAGCATGGCTAGCATTCCTGGCTCCTCCTCCCGTTCCAGCCCAAACGAGAGCGAGTGGGCGAAGTGCTCTGTGTCTCGCAGTCAGTTAGCAAAGTTGCAAACGCAGGGATTTCTTCCTCCCGCGGATCTGGTCCCTGTTCGAGCAGGGCTAGCTTCCTTTAATGGTGTGACTCAGGTGGAGGACTCCCCCAATCCATCCGTGGGGGAGCGAGTGTGCTTCGTCCCCTATCTGATAAGAGGCGTCGGATTTCCAGTCCATCCGTTCCTCCGAGGGCTTCTGTAATATTATGGCCTTCAGCTGCAGAACTTCACTCCCGCCTCTATCCTACACATCGCAGGTTATGTTGCTTTATGCGAGCTATTTCTGGGTGTTGAAGCCCATTTTGAACTGTGGAGAAAATTGTTCTGTCTTGTCCCGCGTAACCACGAGGGGTCAATATTTGAAGTGGGCGGAGCCGAAGTGTGGCGCATCGCCGATACCGGATACTTGTCCGGCACACCAAGGAAGGCATCTAAAGAATGGCCTTCTGAATGGTGTACATCGAGGATGTAGCTCTTCCCGACCCAGTTCGAAAGGGTCTCCCTGAATTTGCAAGCGTTCCGCTAAAGAAACGCCACAGTTGGCGCCCCCGGAGCCTTGAGGAGGACGACAGTGCGAAGGTTCGTCAACTCTTGGGCTAGATAAAGACGCTCGCCCAGTCCGGATTAACAATGGTTGAGGTAATGGCGACCTCCATAACGCGAGGGGTTCAGCCGCTTCAATACAGAGGGCTCCCAATGTGGCACTACAACGGGGAGGACGACGCCTCCCGCTGCAGTCGAAATGGTCCGGGCACCCCCGCCGCTCTGGCCAAAATACTGGCCGAGCTGTTCAAAGGGGAGGAAGAGGAATTTCTTCGCATTAATTGCAGAGATGGATATTCTATGTATAATCCTCCCAGTTGGGTAAGCCCCAATCCTTCTGCTTTACTCATTCTGTTTCCCGGATTACCTTTGATAAATTTCTAATCCGCTTATAACACCATTGGCGAAGAATCACCAAGGGGTTTTACAGCCCCGCCCCACAGCCCGAGGACCACAACCGGGAGCTGGATCCCGGGTCCGAAGAAGATCCGGACATATTCGTGGTACTCGCGGAAGGTGTGTTTTACCAGGCGAGCTACGATGGCATGGAAGTGGCCATTATCGTCGATTATCCTGGTTTCTTCCTGCTTCCCACGTAAGTCGTCGAGAAAAAATCTCTCTCGAAAGAGCTTCCTCGCACTGTCTCGTGCTCCACAGGGGAGGCGTTCGGCGTGTCACGCTACTTCGGGGGCGGCTCCAAAGAGAGCGGCTCCGGCGCCGAGCAAGGCTTCTAAAAGGAAGGTCGGTGAAGGCACGACCGGTCCCTCGTCAAAGAGGTAAGGATTTGAAGGCATACTTTAGTAGTCACATCCAGCTGTAACCTGTACGTTTGTCTGATATCAGGAAAAAGGTTCACCGGACTAAGTCCGGGGGTCCGGTCAGCCGTACTCCCAGCGCCCGGGATTTAGACCCTGTTGGAGAGGTGGGGGCGACGTAGGAACAGTGCCGGACTGTCCTTCGGCCGAGGGTTCGGAAAATATGTCCGTTACCAACTCAGAAGTGGAGAGTGCCACGAATCATCGGCGCTGCAGGGCTGTTTTACGAGACCCTGAGTTCTCAGAAGAGGCATTCAATGCCTTCAGTTCGGCTGATGCGCATATCCGAGCTGCTCGAAACGGGCTTAGTAGAGCCACCAAGCAGCATTTAACAGACATGCGGGTAAGTTTTCTTGGTCCGAATAGGATAGCCATGTGCTAGTAGCCCCCGGGACGGAAAGCAGTTGGTACAACTGATTTAAGGACCGTTGTATCACCAGGTTCTTATAGAGAAGAACAACCTGCTGACCCAAGAGCTGGAACAGTGTCGGGCGCAGCTAAATGCCGCTACTGCCGAACTGGAAAATTTGAAGAAACTATCCATTGGTAACGTTTCCCCTCCATCGAGGAACAGTAAATGTATACCAACTATGCTAATACAACCACTGTTCGCGTAATAGGGTCGCCGGATCAGCTTGAGGAGAAGTTGAAGATCGCCCAAGAGGGAGAGAGAGAGAGGCAAAGAGGCAACACGTCGTAGGCGAGCGTGTGCTGACCCGCGTCAGGGACGAGAAAAACAAGCTACAAGATTCCAACACTAAGTTGGGTGAAGAGTTGAAAGATGTGCGGGCCCAGCTAGCCGACTCCGTAAAGGAGAACAAAAACCTGCGGGGCGGTATCTTCAGTATGTGTCCGAACTATTTGTGGATTAGCTCAGAAAATATATGGGACTGATATAGTCATGTTTGCAGGTGTACTGACGGCCCGTCCTGAAGAGGAGGTGTCCGGATCATCGAGTGATCTGCTGCAGAGGCTGTCACAGGTGCACGAGCATGCTCGTCTAGCCATGCGGAGCGTGGCTAAGGTCTTATGGCCGTCCGACTCCCCTCCAGGATGTATGGAGGAGCTTGTAGATCTGTTCAAGGGAGCACGGCGGCGTTTCCGACTATGGAAGATATCGGCCTGCCGAGAAGGTGCGCGGGAACCCTGGGCCATGGTGAAAACATGATATACCAAGCTGGACCCGAATTACATGGCCAGGGTTGGACCACTAGGGTCAAATGGGGAGGAAATTCCCGTTAGTTTAGTATATGACCAAGTAGAGGTGGCCGCCAAATATTCCCAACAGGATTGTAAATTAGACCGCCTGTTGGATGGTATAGAGAGGGAAGTGTTTGAGTCCAAGTGACTATGCATTTTCCTTGCCCTTTGTAATTCTAGCAGAATGTATAGCATTTGTCATGGCCGACCTTTTCGCTTCAACCTCACGGCCGAATAGGCCGGGGCATGCCTGGAAAACTAGGCGTAGGGGTCATAATTGCTTGAACAGACAAGTTGTATTCTACTAGTTATGTTATATTACATTTGAGTCGTAAGAAACATCTTCCAGAGAGAATAGTTCCGTTAAGGGTTCCTTTCCCTGGGTGTGCATGCATTAGTAGACATGTCTGAATTGTGATGTGAAAATCACAGTGTGTATAGCTTCTGGGGGTTCACAATAGAGTGAGTGCAAAAGAGATTTTTCATCCACCGACCGAATATTCCCTTAAGAACGCTAGCTTTCGGCTTCACCCAGTCTGAGGTACACATCCGGATGACCCGGCAGTAACAATCGCAGAGGTGCTCCCTTTACCACCTAGCCGAACTATCGGGAACGTAGGGGTAAGCACAGGAGCCAGGCAACCCAGCTTGGCCAAAACTTAAGTCATATCGATGCATATAATGGCGAAGAAAAGACATGCGGGAAAACGCGCATGTGTGATGAGCTTGATGCTCGGAAAATAATATTAAGAAGCTTCTGTTAAAGAAGCCCCCAGGTACAATGGGCGTACATATGTAAAGATGTGCACATCAGCAGTGTTCGGTCATGCCGAATGAGTGCTTTAAAAAATTGTGAAAAAGGGGGAAAGAGTAATAGAAACTATAGGGGAGAAGGAGACTCACAAAGAGTTCGGCACTAGGCATAGAACCTTCAAAGTCTGGCCGCGTTCCAGGGGTTCGGCTCTAGGCGATTTTCTGATGCCTCACGAAGACGGTACACTCCTCCGATGAGAACTTCGTCGATTATGAAGGGGCCCTCCCATTTGGGCTTGAGTTTGTCCTTTTTCTTCTCCGGCTAGCGTAGAACGAGTTCGCCAACATTGTAAGTCTTGGCCCGTACTTCTCTGCTTTGATATCTTCAAGCATGCTGTTGGTAAAATGCTGAACAGGCTTTGGCGACGCCGCGCTCCTCCTCCAGGGCATCTAGGCTGTCCTGCCGATCCAACTCGGCCTCTTTCTCTTCATACATACGCACTCGAGGTGAGTCATGTATAATATCGCAGGGCAATATACCCTCTGCACCGTACACCATGAAGAAAGGTGTTTATCCGGTAGTACGGTTGGGCATGGTCCGCAGCCCCCAGAGTACGGAGTCGAGCTCCTCGACCTAGTGTTTGTCAGATTCTTTCAAAGATCGCACTAGCCTGAGTTTGATGCCGCTCATAATAAGACCATTGGCTCGCTTGACTTGACCGTTTGTTTGCGGGTGGTAGACAGAGGCGTAATCGAGCTTAATGCCCAGATTAGCACACCAGGTTTTCACTTCATCAGCTGTGAAATTTGAACCGTTATCGGTGATGATGTTGTGCGGTACACCGTAACGGTGTACCACATCGGATATAAATGCAATCACCGGTCCGGACTCGGCCGTTTTAACTGGTCTAGCCTCTATCCACTTGGTGAATTTGTCCACCATGACCAACAAATATTTTTTCTTATGGCTCCCCCCTTTAAGGGGTCCGACCATGTCCAAGCCCCAGACCGCGAAGGGCCATGTAATGGGGATTGTTTGTAGAGCGGTTGGGGGCATATGGCTTTGGTTGGCGAAGAGTTGGCATCCGACACAGCGTTGGACGAGGTCCTGTGCGTCTGCCCGGGCCTTAGGCCAGTAAAATCCTGTACGGAAGGCCTTGCTGACAAGTGCCCGGGCTGCGGCGTGGTGCCCACCGAGACCGGCGTGAATTTCTGCCAAGAGTTGCCGCCCCTCCTCCTCGGAGATACACCTTTGAAGGACTCCGGTAGTGCTTTTCTTGTAGAGCTCTCCTTCGTGAACTTTGTAGGCCTTCGAACGCCGGACTATGCGGCGGGCCTCGTTCTGATCTTCTGGGAGCTCCTTCCTATTAAAGTAGGCCAAGAATGGTTCGGTCCACGGGGCGATTACTGCCATGATGAGGTGGGCCGATGGTGTTACTTCGGTAGTTGAGCCTCCGATGATATCGGCGTGTTCGTTATCTGTGTTTGTGTTCGGAATGGGATTGTCATTGCTATCTCCCCCTTGCCATACCACGGATGGCTTAAAGAGCCTTTCGAGGAAGATGTTAGGTGGGACGGGGTCACGCTGAGCGCCGATGCAAGCAAGGACGTCTGCCGCTTGGTTACTTTCGCGGGCGATGTGATGAAATTCGAGTCCCTTGAACCGAGCCGACATCTTCAAAACGGCATTGCGATAAGCTGCCATCTTTGGATCTTTGGCATCAAAGTCTCCATTAATTTGGGATACTGTGAGGTTTGAGTCCCCGCGCACCTCCAGGCGTTGTATGCCCATTGATACGGACATCCGGAGGCCGTGTAGCAAGGCCTCGTATTTGGCTGCATTGTTGGAGTCTGTGTATAATATTTGGAGTACGTACTGGACGATGTCTCCTGTTGGGGACGTTAATACGACGCAATTTTCAAGATGCCATGAAGACTGCATATGTTATTTTTTGATAATGAGGGTACTGGGATTTGCATGGTGTGAGGACGGTGGATACGTAGTATACCGGCTTCTGGAGCGGAAATTTGTGTCCGTCCTGTTCTCGTTCGACGACGAGTACGGCGCTCACCACCTGGTGTGTTGCTGATATGTATAAGAGCATTGGTTCGCCGGCGTTTGGTGCGGCCAGGATTGGGTTGCTTGCCAGAAGGGCTTTTATTTCTTCCAGTCCGGCCGTCGCCGCGTCTGTCCACTCGAAGTTATGGGTGCGCCGTAGAAGGCGATAGAGCGGCAGCGCCTTTTCTCCCAACCCGGAGATAAAGCGGCTTAAAGCTGCCATGCACCCAGCGAGTTTTTGGACCTGCTTGAGTTCGGTTGGCGTAGCCAGTTGTGACAGAGCTCGGATTTTGGCTGGATTTGCTTCAATTCCTCTATTGGAAATGATGAAGCCCAACAGTTTACCGGCGGGGACGCTGAAGACGCACTTTTCCGGGTTAAGCTTTATGTCGTATGTGTGGAGGTTGTCGAATGTGAGATGCAAGTCGTCTATTAGTGTTTCGACGTGTCTAGTTTTGATGACAACGTTGTCCACGTAGGCCTCCACTGTTTTGCCGATCTGTTTCTCGAGGCATGTTTGGATCATGCGCTGGTAGGTGGCGCCGGCGTTCTTGAGCCTGATAGGCATGGTGTTGAAGCAAAATGGCCTGTATGGTGTAATGAATGCTGTTGCGGCTTGATCAGACTCCTCCATTTTGATTTGATGGTATCAGGAATATGCATCAAGGAAGCACAGCGAGTCGTGACCTGCGGTAGCGTCAATGATTTGATCAATGCGGGGAAGAGGGAAGGGATCCTTAGAGCAAGCCTTGTTAAGGTCTTTAAAATCGACGCATAGGCGCCAGGATTTATCCTTCTTTGGTACCATTACCAAGTTTGCCAGCCAGTCCGGATGTCTAATGTCTTTGATGAATCCGGCCTCGATGAGTTTGGCTAGCTCCTCCCCCATAGCTTGTCGTTTGGGTTCGGAAAAGCGCCGCAGAGTTTGCTTGACCGGCTTATATCCCTTTAGTACGTTGAGGCTATGTTCGGCCAACTCGCGCGGGATTCTTGGCATATCGGAAGGATGCCAGGCGAATATATCCCAGTTTTCACGCAGGAAGTCTCGTAGTGCGGCGTCGACTGCAGGGTTGAGTTGCGCTCCGATAGACGTTGTCTTCTTCGGGTCTGTTGGATGGACTTGAAATTGGACTATTTCTTCTGCTGGCTTGAAGGAAGTGGATTTGGGTCGTTTGTCCAGGATCACATCGTTCTTATCCACGGTGGAGTGTAGTGCGGTTAGTTCTTCGGCCGCGAGGGCCTCAGACAATGCCTCGAGGGCCAAGGATGCAGTTTTATTCTCGGCGTGGAGGGCTATGTCCGAATCGCTGACGAGGGTGATTATTCCATTAGGCCCGGGCATTTCCAGCTTCATATACTCATAATGAGGTATGGCTTGAAAGCGCATGAGGGCCTCTCGCCCTAACAGGGCGTGGTACCCACTGTTGAAAGGGGCCACCTGGAAAGTTATTTCTTTGGACCTATAATTCTCCGGCGTGCCGAACACCATATCAAGTGTAATTTTTCCTGCACACCGAGCTTCCCGGCTGGGAATGATACCTCGAAAGGTTGTGCTGCTTTTCTCAATGCGGCTCCTGTCTATTTCCATCTTGTGGAGCGTGTCCTTGTAAATGAGGTTTAGTCCGCTGCCGCCGTCCATGAGGACTTTTGTAAGTCGAAAGTTGTCCACGATGGGACTGAGGACTAGGGCAGCTGGCGCTCGGACTGTTCTGTATTTAGGTTCGTCACTGGTGTTGAAGGTTATGGCCATGTCGTTCCATGGGTCAATTGCAGCGACCTGGCAAACTTCGGCGAGATCGCGCAGGGCCCTTTTACGCTTGTTGTTTGAAGCGAATGTCTCGAAGACTGCCAATACTCTATTGTCGTCGTTTGCTGGAGGGTGTTGTTCTGGGGTGTCTTTGATAAGGATGTCGTCGCCGCTCTTGGCTACCTGCCGAAGTATCCAGCATGCTCTAAGGCTGTGGGTTGCCACGATATCCGGCGTCGTGTGTATTTTGCATGGGCCATTGAGCCATCCCTCCAGAACGGTGCCGTGCAACGTAATAGGTTTATCTTTTTTGACTATTCGGCTGGGCGTGCCACGGGGGCGCGTCCTTTTTGCCTGTAGGGGGAGCCGGGATGGTTCCCAGCAAGCTGCCTGACTTTTCCAGGCGCTTTCCATCGCACTGTACTTTTGTATGATAGTTGCTAGGTCAGCGAACTTTGGTATGCGGCGGTGATTGATGGCGTTAAGGATACCTTCGTCCGCGCAGTTGTTGCAGAATGCTGCTATCGTGTCTTCGTCGCGGCAGTCTTTTACCTTGTTTTTAACAAGGAGGAATCCGGCCCAGAAGTGGTGGACCGTTTCCTGAGACTGTTGTTTGATGCTCCTGAGAGCATCTATGTCCGGGTGGGTGGGTGGAATTGAATCCGAACCCTGACCCGATTTTGGATCCGGAGTTTGGATGTCTACCGGGCCGGACAGTTCGGGCTCCGGGATATCGACTGATTTTTTAGCCTCGTCATCCGACTCTATGTTCGGAGGAAGAGACATGCTCTTCTGCCGGAAAATATCCGGCTCTTCGAGATCGGCGATCCGAACATAGTTCGTCTTCAATATAGTGGAAGAGTTGTTCCGCTCCTCGACTACTGCTATCTGATGGGTGATCGGTGGAGTTTTAATTTCTCTTTGGTCGAGTTTAAGCCCGACCCGATCGTAGTTTGTAGCGACCCCAAGGCGGCCATGCGATCCAGGAGTTCGTTCAACAATGATAACTCCATTGGATCCATGCGGGCGGAGTATTCGGGATCAACGCGGAGGCGATTTTCGATGACTTGAGAGGTCATCGTCGGCTTAAGGGCCGAGCCGGCGGTCATGACAAAGCCGCCGAGCCGGAGGGTCTGGCCTGGGGCCAGGGCTCCTCCGGAGATGATATTATCCTTGACAACAAGGCGAGCCATCAACCCTCTTGGCAACGACACTGTGGAACTCTCAATGAAAGCACCAATGTCGGTGTCAAAACCGGCGGATCTCGGGTAGGGGGGTGCCGAACTGTGCGTCTAGGATCGATGGTAATAGGAGACGGGGGACACGATGTTTACCCAGGTTCGGGCCCTCTCTATGGAGGTAATACCCTACTTCCTGCTTGATTGATCTTGATGAAATGAGTGTTACAAGAGTTGATCTACCACGAGATCGTAATGGCTAAACCCTAGAAGTCTAGCCTATGTGAATATGATAATGAATCTGTCGTTATCCGGACTATGCTCTCCGATTTATATAGGCACCGGAGAGATCTAGGGTTACATGGAGTCGGTTACATAAGAGGGAATCTTCATAGTCGGTTGCCAAACTTGTCTTCCACGCCAAGTAGAGTCCAATCCGGACACGGGTTCAATCTTCGGTCTTCATGTCTCCATAGCCCATCAGTCCGGCCCACGGGCACCAGGCCGGACGCCCGAGGACCCCTTAGTTTAGGACTCCCTCAGGCGCCTTAATGCCGGAGGGCTCCGACTCCGACTCCTTCGGCGGGGAGGCTTATGGCCTGGCGGCCTCCAAGGGCCCCGCGGGTGGCGGGTCCAACGACATCGGGGGCGGCGGGGATCAGGACAGGGAGAGATCGCCGGAAGCTAGGGTTTGGATGTGGGGATTTGGGTTCTCTGAGATGGGGAACGGAACGGGGTGTGGGGAACTGGCCCGCGGGTCAGACAGTATATACTGTGGGCGGGGCAGGGACGTCTGCATGCCTGCGCCGAGTCCGTGAGCGGCACCATTTCTAGCCCTACTCCAATATATCATCCAGAAACGACACCTATTCCCAGCACCGCTCAAAAAAAGGAAAACGTTTCAAAACTGTCGGATGATTTATTGAGTTTGTAAGCCGCATCCGGTGCCATCCAATCCTACGAGATTGCGTGACACGAGAGTATGTTCCCACGCGAATTTAGCCTATATATAGTCGAGTTCGTGATTTGTGCTTTCATCCCCGTGACTGCCTTTTTATAAAGGATCCTTCTTACACTTACTTCACACGCAATGCTTTGCAAGGTAGTTATACATGTGATCGTACAAATACTATAACATCATATGATTGATCATGGGTGCTTGTTTCATTTGGTATTAGGTAGTTGATGAAGTCAATGTTGCACACACCACACCACACCCCCTCACACGCAGTCATTGACACAACCATCGCCTTTAAAAATGCCATTGCACGCCATCGCCGTGGCTGTCGCAACATCATTGAAGCAGTATGGTCGTCGTCTCAACACTGCCATGACAATGAAACTCGTTGTCGCGGCATCCTCGACGTGGTTGGGCCTCCATCGTAGCATCGCCGCGGTTGTCCAAACACAACGTTGCATCGTTGAATCGCCGTGGCCGTTGAGCCATGCCAACGCAGCATCATCGCGGACGCCAAAGTACAACACGTCGTTAGAAGCATGTTGTCGCACCATCACCATGGCCGTAGAGCACCGCACGGGCGTTAGAATCATGTCGTGGTGCCATCATCGTAATCGTCGCAGCACACCTAAAAACCTCAACAAGGTCGTCGAAGCATGTCGTCGCACTCGTCGAAGCTCATGATGGGTGTTTGTAGCATGTCATTGTGCCACCGCCACAAATATAAATAATGAAAATGACCCTAATAAAAGAAAGTGCCTCTACCACAACACAAATAATCTTAAGTTTATGTATCTGAGGTTCATGCTTCTGCCCGCCCGTCCTGACCCTAATAAAAGTGTCTCTACCACAACACAAATGACCATAATATAATTCACTACCACAACGCTTTCTTGAAAAATGATAAACGGATTTGTGCTTATGCCCGTTCGTCCTGACTTTGCCCCTGAAGTATCAAATAATTACCCACCACTGCCAACCATAAGTGGTGGAAAAAGATTCGCTAAAGATCCAAAAACGAGAGCTGCCCGACCCGTCCCTTCTTCCCCAATCAGGGAAACGATTTGCTATAGATTCAGAAAAGCAATTACTCACCAGTCCCATCCATAAGTGGTAGAAAGCGATTCGCTAAAGATCCAGATAAAAGCTGCCCGACCTGACCCTTGTTCCCCATTCCGGAAAGCGACTCGCTAAAGATCTGGAAATAAAAAACAGCCACCACTGCCATAAGTGGTAGAAATGATTCTCTGAATATCCGGAAAAAGAGATGCCCGTCCAAACCCTTGTTCCCCAATCTGGAATACGATTTCCTAAAGATCCGGAAAAACAATAACTCACCACTCCCATCCATAAGTGCTAGAAAATGATTCGCTAAAGATTCGAAAAAATAGCTGACCGACCAGCTCATTGGTCGCTAATCCGGAAAACAATTTGCTAAAGATCCAGAAAAACAATTACGCGCCACTACCATACATAAGTGATAGAAAACGATTCGCTAAAGATCCGGAACCAAAAAGAGCTAGCAGACCCGACCCTTATTTCCCAATCTGGAAAACTATTTGATTCAGAAAAAAATTACCCAACCCGACCCTTCTTCACCCAATTCAGATGACCCGCAGTTATAAAGAAAATCTGGAGGGCCTGGCCTCCCCGCGCGCCGCCGACGTATCCCACCACACAAACCACCCCGTGGCTGCCACCTGCAGCGCCTAGGAACCCACTGCCACTGCTTCCTGCTAGGCCATTCACCGGTGTCAAGGTTTCCCGTCGCTATCGGCTCACACGTGCCTATCCACCATATCAAGGGCCTCGCGCACCGTGCTTCGCTGGACCCTAAGCGTTGCTGCCTCCAGCCACCTGTGAGCCTCCACCAGACCTCCTCGTCGCCGCTGATCCATTGTGCCTCCACTAGAATAACTACATATATCAGAGCTGCGGGAGGCCTCAGCCCACACCGCTTAAATAAACCGCAAATGACAAAAACCTTAGACCCGCGGAGTGCCTCGAGGGCGACCCGAGAATCGGCGACGGAGCGGAAAAGGACAAGCACGTAGCTGCGGGAGCCGGCGCGCGTGACGACGCAGTCGAGCATGTCGTGCGGGTCAAAGGCCGCTATGACGCCGTCCTCGCCCGCGTGCGCGGGCAGGTTGCCGACCCATAGCGCGGCAGTGGCAGCGGCGCCCCTGGCGCCGGAGGGCTCCGACTCCTTCAGCAGGGAGGCCGATGGCCTGGTGGCATCTGAGGGCCCCGCAGGTGGTGGGTCCAATGACATCAACGGCGGCGGGGATCAGGGCAGTGAGAGATCGCCGGGTGTTATAGTTGGGATGTGGGTATTTGGGCTGTGGGGAACTGAACGGGTTGTGGGGAACCGGCCCACGGGTTGGACCGTGTATACTACTTGCGGGGCAAGGACGGCTGCGCGCTTGCGCCGACTCCAGGGGCGGCACCGTTTCTATCCCTGCTCAAATATATCATCCATCCAGGACACCTATTCCCTCACAGCTAAAAAAGGGAAAATGTTTCTAAACAGTGAGATGATTTATTGACTTTGTAAGCAGCATCCGACGTCGTCCAATCCAACGCGAACGTGTGACGCATGCGCCTGTGTGTCCCCACGCGAAGCTAGCCCATCTATATTCGAGTTCCCGATTTGTGCTTGCATCCCCGTGACTGCCTTTTCCTGAAGGATCCTTCTTACACTTACTTCACACGCAATGCTTTGCCAGGTAGTTATACATGAGATCGTACAAATACTAGAAAATCATATGATTGATCATGGGTGCTGGTTTCATTTGGTATTCGGAAGTTGATGAAGTCAATGTTGCGCACACCACACCACACCCCCTCACATGCAATCCTTGACCCCACCGTCTTTGAACATGCCATTGCGCCATAACTAGACTAGTCGGGCCGCCATCAGCGTGGCCGTCACAACATCATTGAAGTAGTCATGCCTGTTGTCTCAACACTGCCATGACCATGAAACACGTTGTCGCGGCATCATCGAAGCAGTCGGGCCTCTGTCGTAGCATCGTCGCGGATGTCAAAAGACAATGTCGCATCGTAGCATCGCCATGGCCGTTGAGGCATGCCATCACAACATCATCGCGATCACCGAAGCACCGCACGGGCGTTAGAAGCGTGTCGCCGCGGCCGTCAGAGCACCGCACGTCGTGGGGCCATCGTTGCAGCCGTCGCAGCACACCTGAAAGCATCAACACGGTTGTCGAAGCATGCCGCCGCACTCGTCGAAGCTCGTGGTGGGTGTTTGTAGCACGTCATTGTGCCAACGCCACAAATATAAATAATGAAAATGACCCTAATAATAGAAAGTGCCTCTACCACAACACAAATAATCATAAGTTTATGGATCTGTGGTTTGTGCTTCTGCACGTCCGTCCTGACCGTAATAAAAGAAAGTGTCTGTACCACAACACAAATGACCATAATATACTTCACTACCACAATGCTTTCTTGAACTTCTGCCCGTTCGTCCTGACTTTGCCCCTGAAGTTTCAAACAATTACCCACCACTGCCATCCATAAGTGGTAGAGAATGATTAGATAAATATCCAAAAAAGAGAGCTGCCCTACCCGACCCGTCTTCCCCAATCAGGGAAATGATTTGCTAAAGATTCAGAAAATACAAACACCCACTACTGCCATCCATAAGTGGTAGAAAATGATTTGCTGAATATCCAAAAAAAGAAGAGTTGCCCGACCAAACCCTTGTTCCCCACTCCGAAATACGATTTCCTAAAGATCCGGAAAAACAATAACCCACCACTCCCATCCATAAGTGGTAGAAAATGATTCGCTAATGATCCGAAAAAGAGCTGACCGACCAGCTTGTTGGTCGCTAATCCTGAAAATAATTTGCTAACGATCCGAAAAACAATTACGCACCACTGCCATACATAGGTGGTAGAAAACGATTCACTAAAGATCCGGAACAAAAAAGAGCTGCCCGACCCGACCCTTGTTTCTTAATCTGGAAAACTATTTGATTCAGAAAATGGCCCAACCCGACCCTTCTTCACCCAATTCAGATGACCTGCAGTTATAAAGAAAATCCGGACGGCGTGCACTTCCCACGCGCTGCCGACATCTCCCACCACACAAACCTCCTCGTGGCTGCCGCCTCTGGCGCCCAGGAACCCACTGCCGCCGCTTCATGGTAGGCCATTCACCGGTGTCAAGGTTTCCTGTCGCTATCGGTTCACACATGCCCATCCACCATATCAAGGGCCTCACGCGCCGCGCTTCCCTGGACTCTGAGCGCTGCTGCCTCTAGGCACCTGCGAGCCTCCACCAGACCAGCCAACCGCCGCCGATCCATTGTGCCTCCACTGGAATAACTACGTATATCAGAGCTGCTGGAGGCCTCAGCCCACACCGCCTGAATAAACCGCAAATGACAAACACCGAAGTCCTAATTATTAAAAAAATTACGTCACAAACTACAGCCAGATCCCAGGCGGATCCAAGGTCGAAGCGGATACGAGTTGGGGGGAGGGGGTTAAGATATTACCGGCTGGGCGAACTCAATCAGCATGAAGGTGCCCTTGATCTTGGACCCACGGAGCGCCTCGAGGGTGGTCCGACACTCGGCGATGGAGTGGAAAATGATGAAGGTGTAGCTGCGGTACCCGACGCGCATGATGACGCAGTCGAGTGCCTTGTGTGGGGCGAAGGATGCCATGACATCGTCCTCGCCCGCTTGCGCAGGCAGGTTGCCGACCCGTAGCGCTTTCTTCTCATGGGTGGCCACTTGCGTGGTGGAGATGGCGGTTGCATCCCTAACGTCGACGGGCTCCGATTCCTTCTATAGTGAGGCCAATGGCCTGGTGGCCTCCATGACCACGGAGGACTCTGATACGTCTCCAACGTATCTATAATTTTTGATTGTTCCATGCCGTTATATTATATGTTTTGGATGTTTAATGGGATTTAATATACCGTTTTATATTATTTTTGGAACTAACTTATTAACCGAAAGCCCAGTGCAAATTGCAGTTTTTTTTGCCTATTTCAGTGTTTAGCAGAAAAGGAATATCAAACGGAATCCAAACAGAATGAAACCTTCACGAGGATCGTTTGATCTTGCTGAAAAAGACAGAAACTTTGCGCTCACGAAAATAATTGCTAAAATTCACCAGGACGCGATAAATTTCCAATTCTTTTTGGAGTAGATCAATATACAAATTATACAGGTTTTCCTAGTTTCGCAGAATTTTTGGAGTTCCATAAGTATTCGAACAAATCAGATTGCTACAGACTGTTCTGTTTTTGACAGATTCTGTTTTTTGTGTGTTGTTTGCTAATTTTGATGAATCTATGGCTAGTATCGGGGGGTATGAACCATAAAGAAGTTGGAATAGGGTAGGTTTAACACCAATATAAATAAAGAATGAGTTCATTACAGTACCTTAAAGTGGTGGTTTGTTTTCTTAAAGGAATATCAAACGGAATCCAAACGGAACAAACGCAATCCAGGAGACTTGGAGTGGACGTCAAGGAAGCAACGAGGCGTCCACGAGGTAGGAGGGCGCGCCCAGGGGGGTAGGCGCGCATCCACCCCCGTGGGCCCCTTTGCAGCTCCAGCGACCTACTTCTTTCGCCTATATATAGCCTTATACCCTGAAACCTTCGGGGAGAGCAATGAAACACTTTTTCCACCACCGCAACCTTCTGTACCCGTGAGATCCCATCTTCGAGCCTTTTTCGATGTTCTGCCGGAGGGGGAATCGATCACGGAGGGCTTCTACAGCAACACCATGGCCTCTCCAATGATGTGTGAGTAGTTTACCACAGATCTTTGGGTCCATAGTTATTAGCTAGATGGCTTCTTCTCTCTCTTTGGATCTCAATACAAAGTTCTCCTCGATTCTCTTGGAGATCTATTCGATGTAACTCTTTTTGCGGCGTGTTTGCTCAGATCCGATGAATTGCGGGTTTATGAACTTTGTTATCTATGAATATTATTTGATTCTTCTATGAATTCTTATATGCATGATTTGATATCTTTGCAAGTCTCTTCAAATTATCGGTTTAGTTTGGCCTACTAGATTGATCTTTCTTGCAATGGGAGAAGTGCTTAGCTTTGGGTTCAATCTTGCGGTGTCCTTTCCCAGCGACAGCAGGGGCAGCAAGGCATGTATTGTATTGTTGCCATCGAGGATAAAAAGATGGGGTTTATATCATATTGCTTGAGTTTATCCCTCTACATCATGTCATTTGCCTAATGCGTTACTCCGTTCTTATGAACTTAATACTCTTGATGCATGCTGGATAGCGGTCGATGTGTGGAGTAATAGTAGTAGATGCAGAATCGTTTCGGTCTACTTGACACGGACGTGATGCCTATATTCATGATCATTGCCTTAGATATCATCATAACTATGCACTATTCTATCAATTGCTCGGCAGTGATTTGTTCAGCCACCGTAATACATGCTATCTTGAGTGAAGCCACTAGTGAAACCTATGGCCCCCAGGTCTATTTTCCATCATATTAATCTTCCGTCAACTAGCTATTTCTATCGCCGTTTATTTTGCAATCTTTACTTTCCAATCTATACAACAAAAATACCAAAAATATTTATCGTATTATCTTTATCAGATCTCACTTTTGCAAGTGGCCGTGAAGGGATTGACAACCCCTTATTGCATTGGTTGCAAGGTTCTTGATTGTTTGTGCAGGTATTAGGGATTTGCGTGTAGTCTCCTACTGGATTGATACCTTGGTTCTCAAAAACTGAGGGAAATACTTATGCTACTTTGCTGCATCACCCTTTCCTCTTGAAGAGAAAACCATCGCATGCTCGAGAGGTAGCAAGAAGGATTTCTGGCACCGTTGCCGGGGAGATCTATGCACAAGTCAAGACATACCAAGTACCCATCACAAACTCTTATCCCTCGCATTACATTATTTGCCATTTGCCGCTCGTTTTCCTCTCCCCACTTCACCTTTGCTATTTTATTCGCCTTTTTTTGTTCGTCTCTCTTCGCTTGCTTCTTGTGTATCCGTGTGTTAGATCGTTTATCTTGTTGTTATGGCTAGTCCTTCTATCATTGTTAGTACTCCCGATCATGAAGTTCTTAATTTTAAACAAAGGGAGGGAGAAAATCTAAAAGATGCTTGGCATAGAATTTGCAATGTTGAGAAAAGATCTACTAGGAAGCAATCTACTTCCGTTCTCCGCAATTTTTATGTAGGCATCACTCCTTGGAATAGATATATTCTTGATACAATTACCGGAGGGAATTTCTTGGGTAGCCATACTTTTGATTCTTATAATGCTATGTTATATTTGTTTGGCCCACCACCTCTTTTGGTCAATGGAACTGTTTTAACTTTGGAACATGTGAAGCAAAGGCTTGAAATTATCGAAAATAAAGTTGCCACGGTAGAGTTGATTGAGAATTTGGATAAAAAGATCCACAACCAAATTACCCAATATGGATCTAAGGTAGGAGTCACTCTGAAATTTTTTTCGAGAAAAAGAACCCATAGTTAATGAAAAGATAGACCAAGATTCCACTAGAACTAATAAACTTGAGGATATTATTACCAATTTAGGGTCTACCTTTTCTGCCGTAGGAAACCCTTCGAATCCTCCTACTACTAAATTTGCCAAATTTATGTATGTTCCTAAAAATAAGGGTGAATCTTCTAGTAAGGATAATGCAGATCTCAAATCAATAAGTGTTCACCCCAACTTTTTCGCTATCATTAAGGAACCTTTTGCTACCAATGAATTTCTTGATTTCTTGCCTAAGAGTTTGATCATTAATAAAAAGAAGGAAACTCCTAAGGGTTATAAGTTTTCTATTGAAGAATTGCCTACCAAAGATGATAATACATAGATCTATTCTTGTTTTTATGCCTAGCTTGGGGCGTTAAACCATAGCGCTTGTTGGGAGGCAACCCAATTTTATTTTTCTTGCTTTTTTTTCTGTTTAGTGATAAATAATTCATCTAGCCTCTATTTAGATGTGGTTTTATGTTTTAATTAGTGTTTGTGCCAAGTAGAACCAATAGGATATTCTTGGGTGATAGTTGTTTGATCTTGCTGAAAAAGACAAAAACTTTGCGCTCACAAAAATAGTTGCTAAAATTCACCAGAACGCAATAAATTGCCAATTCGTTTTGTAGTGGATCAATATACGAATTATAAAGGTTTTCCTAGTTTTTCAGAATTTTTGGAGTTCCATATGTATTTGAACAAATCAGATTGCTACAGACTGTTCTGTTTTTGACAGATTCTGTTTTGTGTGTGTTGATTTCTTATTTTGATGAATCTATGGCTATTATCGGGGGGTATGAACCATAGAGAAGTTGGAATACAGTAGGTTTAACACCAATATAAATAAAGAATGAGTTCATTACAGTACATTAAAGTGGTGGTTTGTTTTCTTATACTAACGGAGCTCATGAGATTTTCTGTTGAGTTTTGCCTTGTGAAGTTTTCATGTTTTTGGGTAAAGATTTGATGGATTATGGAATAAGGAGTGGCAAGAGCCTAAGCTTGGGGGTGACGAAGGCACCCCAAGGTAAAATTCAAGGACAACCAAAAGCCTAAGCTGGGGATGCCCCGGAAGGCATCCCCTCTTTCGTCTTCGTCTATCGGTAACTTTACTTGAGGCTATATTTTTATTCACCACATGATATGTGTTTTGCTTGGAGTGTCTTGCATGATTTGAGTCTTTGCTTTTTTTAGTTTACCACAATCATCCTTGCTGTACACACCTTTTGGGAGAGACACACATGAATCGGAATTTATTAGAATACTCTATGTGCTTCACTTATATCTTTTGAGCTAGATAATTTTGCTCTAGTGCTTCACTTATATTTTTTAGAGCATTGTGGTGGTTTTATTTTATAGAAATTACTGATCTCTCATGCTTCACTTATATTATTTTGAGAGTATTTTAGAACAGCATGGTAATTTGCTTTGGCTATAAAATTAGTCCTAATATGATAGGCATTCAAGATGGGTATGATAAAAACTTTCATATAGAGTGCATTAAATACTATGATAAATTTGATACTTGATAGTGGTTTTGAGATATAAAGGTGGTAATGTTAGAGTCATGCTAGTTGGGTAATTGTGAAATAGAGAAATACTTGTCTTAAAGTTGGCAAGTCCCGTAGCATGCACGTATGGTAAACGTTGTGTGAAAAATTTGAAGCATGGGGTGTTCTTTGAGTGCTTTCCTTATGAGTGGCGGTCGGGGACAAGCTATGGTCTTTTCCTACCAATCTATCCCTCTAGGGGCATGCGTAGTAGTACTTTGCTTCGAGGGCTAATAAACTTTTGCAATAAGTATATGAGTTCTTTATGAATAATGTGAGTCCATGGATCATACGCACTCTTACCTTCCTGCAATTTGCTAGCCTCTACGGTACCGTGCATTGCCCTTTCTCACCTTGAGAGTTGGTGCAAACTTCGCCGGTGCATCCAAACTTCACACATAAGCCTTCTTATGAACTTAATACTCTGGATGCATGCTGGATAGCGGTCGATGTGTGGAGTAATAGTAGTAGATGCATAATCGTTTCGGTCTACTTGACACGGACGTGATGCCAATATTCATGATCATTGCCTTAGATATCATCATAACTATGCACTATTCTATCAATTGCTCGACAGTAATTTGTTCACCCACCGTAATACATGCTATCTTGAGAGAAGCCACTAGTGAAACATATGGCCCCCGGGTCTATTTTCCATCATATTAATCTTCCGTCAACTAGCTATTTCTATCGCCGTTTATTTTACAATATTTACGTTCCAATCTATACAATAAAAATACCAAAAATATTTATCTTATTATCTTTATCAGATCTCACTTTTGCAAGTGGCCATGAAGGGATTGACAACCCCTTTATAGCGTTGGTTGCAAGGTTCTTAATTGTTTGTGCAGGTATTAGGGATTTGCGTGTAGTCTCCTACTGGATTGATACCTTGGTCCTCAAAAACTGAGGGAAATAGTTACGCTACTTTGCTGCATCACCCTTTCCTATTCAAGGGAAACCCAACGTATGCTCAAGAGGTAGCAGGCTCCGCAGACGGTGGACCCAATGACATCGGTGGCAGAGGGGATCAGGGTAGGGAGAGATAACCGGGAGCTAGGGTTAGTATGTGGGGATTTAGGTTGTCTGTCATGTGGAATGGAACAGAGGGAGGAAACTACCCCGTGCGCCGGCTTGTATATACTGTTGGCGGGGCTACTCTATGTCCGTGGGTGGCACCTTTTCTATCCCCGCTTCAACATCCTCCAGACACCTATTCCCATCACCGGAACACTAAAAAAACAATCCCATCACCAAGAACTTTTAAGTGTGACCTTCTCAAAACAAGCAAGTTTACCCAGCACATAGTTCAAACTTTTCATTACGCCTTAATAACCAAGGGCAAATATCCCATTCATAACCCAAGATTGCATCGCCTCAATCTATCTAGCAAAATAAACACAAAGAAATAGAAACATACGTAGTTAGTCGTTATCTTATTTCTCGGGAGGCATGAATTTGGGGCACGCCCACCATAACCTCTCGCAACCATATCCTCTCCCGTTGACATATTCTTGTCCATATGTTCCCTATGGGGCCGCACTCGTACGTATTACCGTCAGGGGTGGGGTGGGCGCAGAGGGACGAGCGTAGTCGGCTCGAACCCGGTTATCCTTCGCTTGGGAAAAATACTGACAACAACATGAACTTCAGAGACACCTTTTAATTTATTTCATGGAGTTAGTTAGTAATTACTTTCCGACTTAAATACATCTCAAAAAGAAGGAATGCATACGATATCTCGTTGGCATAATATACTTCACTACCAAAAATAGAATAAAGTAAATGACCCTAATGAAAGAGAGTGTCTCTAGAGAAACACAAATAATCATAAGTTTATGTAAGTGTGGTTACAACATTTCTATACATCGTACAACACTACAAAAAAAAGACACATCCGTGACATTTTGGGCCGAATGAATTTTTTTTCTGTCATACTTATGACACTTCTATGACAATAATTGTGACAAAACCCGGTATCATCATAGATGTGGTGGGCTCCTACTTCTATGACAAAAAATCATGACAGAAAATGGGCTTTTCATGCTGGGCGGGCCGAAGACGCAGCTGCATGACATTCTTTGGGCCGTCCATGACGGAAAAAACCGTGGTAGAAGCGAGGGCGAGGAAAATATCGGGGTGTTCCCGGTTACGGTGGGTGGTCGGGGCCGAGCGATGCATGGAGGTTTGCACGTTTCTCTCGTACACGCACGTGCGTGGGTGCGAGGCGTTGGGCTCTAACTGAACCCGAGCGAGGCGTTCGCCTACTGAACCCGAGCGATTGCACTGCAGGCTACGCGTTACTGAACCCGAGTGATCGATCGATGGCTGTTAACTGAACCCGATCGAGCGATTCCTCGCTACTGCTGCTAACTGAAGCCGATCGATGCTGCCTCTGGATGAACAGTGAGCGTTGCTGGGGGGTTTGGATGAACAGTTCCAGGTGGGGGTGGATGAACAGGACCCCGTGGTGTTGCCTCTGGATGAACAGGACCCCGATCGATCGAGCCGGTTGGGGCTGGATGAACAGGACCCCGTGGAGCGCTGGATGAACAGGACCACCCCATGCAGGGCTGGATGAACAGTAGACGGTGGAGGGCTAGATGAACAGTAGCGCGTGGAGGGGTGGTTGAACAGGAGCCCGTGGAGAGGGCTGGTTGAACAGTAGCCGGTGGAGTAGCGCGCGGTGGAGGCTGGATGAACAGGAGACCGTGGATGAACAGTGCGGGTGGAGGCTGGAGGAGGTCGACGGTGGATGAACAGTTGCCCGTGGAGGCTGGAGGGGGTTGACGGTGGAGATGAACAGTATCCCGTGCGATGAACAGGACCCCCGTTTCGACTGTAGCGCTCCAACACAAGTCCGTTTCATCCGTTTTGCGGTACGCCACACCCCTCTCGATCAACAGGACCCCGTTTCGACCATAGGAGGTCTGTTTCCTCTGTTTTGCGGTACGCCAGACCCCTCCCGATGAACAAGATCCCGTTTCGAACGTGGCCGGTCGAACACAAGGCTGTTTCCTCCGTTGTGCGGTACGCCAGGCCTTGTTTCCATCGGCTGTCCCGTCCAAGCCCTCCCGATGAACACGACGATGCATTCCGTGCCGTCCCAGCCGGTTGGCTCCCCATGAACACGACGACGACGCTATTTCTCCGTTCCGAACCAGCCATGTACACTAGCCCTGGCCGTAGGTATGTGCGAGTAGGCGTTCGAGACCCCGCTCATATGTACGTACGTGGCCGTATTTTCTTTCTTGCACCCTGGCCGCTGTACGTACGTGTACATGCTACGTGCGCGCCTCTAGTACGACCAGTATGTACGTACACGTTCGCGACCAGAATGACAATGCTACATACGCTTCGACCAGGTGAGTCCCGACTGTCAGGCACTTCCTTGCATGCAAAGATGTAGCTGGTGGGTCACAGCAGTCAGGGGGCGAATCTTTTTTTTGCCCGGACGCACTTCCTTGCGTGCGAAGATGTAGCTGGTGGGCCCCAGCAGTCAGGGGGGAAACGTTTTTTCACGAAATACGGTGGCCCGTCCGGTGGGGCCCCGCTGTCAGGTGGAGGAATAATTATTTTGGGCGTAATAAGGAGGCACTTCCTTGCTGCGGCCGTGGACCCAGCTGTCAGCCCTCCACGTACAGTACTCTTTCGATGGAAGTCGGTCGTTGACCACATTGACCACGCTGCGCCGAGAGCACCACGGCGGTGGACGACGGCGAGGCCTACGAAGGGGACGACACGGAGCCGGGTAAGATGCGGTAGTGGATACCCACGCGGAGAGGAGTACGAGGGTTCACTGGTTCGGCTGCGGTGTGAGGCTGCCGTCGCCGCAGAATAACAGGGGGTGTGGGTGAGTGGAGGGATGGCCTGGCCAGCGGTGGGAGTAGTAGGGGCGGTGAGGCCTCCGCGGCAGCACAGCCGGCCATGGGAGGTAGGAGCAGGCGGCACGACCGGCGCTAGTTTGGGCGGCTGGAGCAAGAAGACCAGAGGTTGAAGAAGCACGACGGCCGTTGGATGGACATCGTACGGTCACTGCGGCTAGAATCGTTTATATTGACTAAGTTGACAAAGCCCTTGGTACGCGTCAACTTAGTAGGCCCACAGGTCAGCTTCCGAAACGGTGCGCCCCAGATGTCAGGGGGAGGAATCATTTTTTGGGCGGGTGAAGCTAGAATATCCAAGATGGAAGAAGAAGCACGGCATCCGTTGGATGGACATTCAACGACCACTGCTGCTAGAATCGTGTGTTGACTATAAGTTGACAAAGCCTTGCATACGCGTGAACTCACTTTTTTTAGGGGACGCGTCAACTTAGTAAGGCCACAAGTGTGTGGCAGAGAACTTATAGCCCATTTGAGATTTGTAAGAATGTGCAGCCAATTTTTGAATTCTAATGGAATTTACTACAACCCATTTGCAGTTTGTTAAAAGTACAACCCATTTCAACCAACCGTTCAAAGCAGAATTCAATAAAACTTCCCACATTTTGATGGGATCCAAAATATTTTATCCCGAAATTTCTAGTCAGATTAAATACAATTTCAATATAAATTTATATTACGTAAAAATCCAATGAAACATTGCGCTCGCAACAATTAATGAAATTAAAATTTTCAATATCCAAAAATAATACTCCCTCCGTCCCATAATATAAGAACGTTTTTGCCACTAGTGTAGTGTTAAAAACGTTCTTATATTTTGGGACAGAGTGAGTATTTTATAAAGTAATTACGTGTTTGGTGCATTTTTCATAGTTACTGCCCAGTTTTTATAATTACATCCCATTTATTATTTCTTAAATCTCATTTTCTTGTTAAGCCTAATGCATCCCTCCTAGGAAAGATTTGCAGCACAGCGGGGCGGAGAATAACAACTTGACCTTGCCTGGGTATTCCTAAAAAAAGTATAGCCGGGCTAGCCATTTTCAGCTAAAAAAAATTAATATCTGGGATGGATATCTGGCCTGGGCGAGACGGGCCACAGCCCGCCCAGTTAATACCTGTAGCGGTGTTTTCGTTGTTGTTCAGAGGAGAAAAATTAATATCTGGGCTAAACATCGCTCGAGAAAAACTCTGCAGTGCTCACACCTCAAAAACACAAATATTGCTCGAGTTGCTTGGTCCCAGCTGTCGGCCGCTTCTTGTGCAATTCTCTCGTTTATTGACTACATAGGTTGACAATGGTGTGGGACCGTGATGTCAGGAAACCAGGAGGAAGCAAAAAATTAATAGTTTTATATACTAATAAGGAGGCACTTGCGTACGTGCGTCTATGGCCCTGGTGGGCCCCCACTGTCATCCTCTCCAAGTAAAGTCATCTCCTCATCCTCATGTCCGTTGACCATGTTGACAACGCGAGACGGCGGCGCCACGGCGAGCGCAACAACTCGAAGGACGACGGAGAGGGCCTTGTGGGCCCTACGGATAGTCTGATACAACGCCCGCTGCTCATTCGGGAAGCCAGGATCATAGGGCCACATGTCCGCGATGGCATTGTCGTTCGCTTGTTCACTGGTGCTCGTTGAGGAGACGGAGGTTGCAGTACAGGTCTCCCTGTGCTGGTAGCTCTTCCACCATTAGGGTGTCGAAGTGCGGCCGCACCTGCTCTATGGTGAACACGGCATGAACCGGCTTGGACAGTGGCGCCGGCTCCTGGTCGGAAGCTATGTCCATTGTCTGATTGTCGTCGCTCAGCTCGGCGAGCTAGCTGGCGAGCCAGCATGTCCGGCTGCTGGACGGACCCGCTGCCAAGCACGAGTCTGACTGCCCTGGCCCAACCAGACCGCCTCCCTCGCCCGCGCGCGCTTTCCGCCTGAAACGGTCAGCGCCCCTCACCCCGCTTCCCGGTGCAGGCGATTGCTCCGCCTTCAAACGACACGAGTGCCATCCGTCCGTCCTTCTGCCGCCCACATTAATGATACGCGGTTGCCGAGGCGGCTACTCCGGCGCCTCACGTCCGTCCCTCCGCCGCCCACCATTGCTATATAAACTGCTGCGCCGGCCATAGCCGCAGTCATCCGCATCCGTTCCTTTTCTCCTGTCCACACCACTACTAGCCACCATGGCTTCCTCACGCTCCAGCGCTCTTCGGGACGGGCGGACGATGGACCACAAGGAGATGGCAACCATTGCTGCCGACTGGCTGGCCGGCAGGCAGCCGGAGGACGACGACGTCCCAATGGAGAACATGATAGTCGACGATCCGGCGCCGACCCCCTCCTCCGCGCCATCCTCGCCGGTGCATTGCACCACAACCATCGGCGAGTCCCGTGCCCAATATATGGACACAATGAGGCAGAAGGGTGATGAGCAGTTCCGGGAGGCACAGGCCGACGCCGCCTACAACCACCATCTCCTCTAGGAGCACCTGCAGGAGGAGGAGCAGATCGCCGTGGAGCGGGCGGAGCAGGAGGCGCTGCTTGACTCGTACCGCTCCGCCCGTGAGGGCCGCCTCGAGCGCTGGCGGTACCGCATGCGGGTGGCGGAGGCTGCGGCCGCCTATAAACAGGGCGATGAAGCGGGCGAGGCACTGTTTGGCGAGACCGAGGACGAGGCAGAGGACAATGCCGGCTCCAACGAGTCCCCGCTCCGCTGGCGTTGACGAGGCCCTGCTCCGCCGAGGCCCCGTGGCGCCAACAATGAGGTAGAGGACACCGCTGGCTCCGCCGAGGCCCCACCCTGCCGGCAACGATGGGGAGGATTTCCCCCGCTCCGCCGAGGCACCGCCCACCGGCAACGAGACAGAGGACATCGCTGGCTCCGCCGAGGCCCCGCCCTGCTGCCAACGAGGCCGCGCCACACCGAAAACAAGGAAGAGTAGAACATGATAGGTCGCCGCCGCTCGGGTCCAAGTAAGGACACCGCTGCTACCCTCCGGTTGAAGCCAAGCTAGGTGGGTTGACCATTGACGGCCGGTTAGCTTCTTGGCGGTGACGTGGAGTCGAAGAGCTATGTTGGAGAAGGACACTGCTTCTAGTTAACTGTTGGTGCAGTTGGCCGACTGACACGTGGGCCCAACAGGCATCTGGGCCACATGTGAGTTACGCAACTGCACCTGCAGTTAAGTCACTGAAGCTTCTGTTCGGCTCAGCCGGACACAGGTGGGTAGCTTCGATTAATTAATTATACCTCCAGCGCACCCCTTTTTAGTTGAAGAATGTATGAAATGTAATGAAATTCGGCATATTTATATGAAATCCGACCGTGTATGAATGAATTTATTTTGATTAGTTCGAATTCTTGTATCACTGGCATTGGATGAACATGCAAAACAATACGTACTGGCATTATTCCCAGGGTGATCACCTCGTTTGCAACAGTTTCACATGTACTCCCTCCGGTCCTTTCTAGTCTGCATACAAGTTTTGTCTGCAGTCAAAGTATCTCTACTTTGACCAATCTTATAGAAAAAAGTATGCACTTTCACAATGTGCGAACTAAAAAGGAACAAAATGAGTACAAAGAGATTGAGCAGCTTTTTAGCGTTCCTGTACATTGCAATCAAACACACAGGCCTGGCAATTCATAGAGAACATTCAAAACAATCGATGATTATGCATCTCAGCGATTCACATGTCAGAGTCAATATTTACTTCACAACTAGAGAATAAAGAAAAAATGGATCGACGCTGCTGATAGCAAAGGGCGTCCCATTCGAAAATATCAAACGCTTGTCTTCTTGGTAAAATCAATGAGCAAAATTTGACAAGGTTGTCCCATTCCAAAATATCAAATGCCTACGATTGTGGAATGGGCAGGGTTTGCCATCAGTTCGGACATTGACATGGCACCTCGTGCTGAATAAACCAGCTGTCCTTTTTGTGCAGTTCCACCAAAGTCAACCAAATTCGTGCGTAGCTTGTATGATTTCTCCCTTATATGTTGCAACGCCTTGAACTTATCGGCACGTCCTTTCTTGTGGTGGAAATGAATGATTCGATGTATTCATGAACATTGTGTAGTTCCCATTGAAATCAAGCTGAGCACCCCTGTTTGCACAAATACAAAAAAGTGATTAGTATAAAGCAAACTGTACTATCAATTGACAGTTTAAACAGGCACCTACATGGTCCATGTAGAGCACACTTTTAGAAAAATGGAACTCACCGGAAAGAATCCTAGAACAACATTGTACTCGCGCATCACAGCAAGAAAATGGAGATTTGTCAGTCCTTCTGAGCTGAAGTTAGTTTGGTCTTGTGGGTAGTAATGTAACCATGCATCCTTCAACTGCTCCTTCTGATGAGAAGATAGACAGGGCTTCTTCATCCTGGCATAATCGGAACTAGTCACTTCACATACTCCATATTCTTCTTCAGAGGAGGATGATCCTGTTGTGCAAAGACAAGAGGACAACTAAATGCTAGCATCCCTGTTTGCTCAAAAAAAGGAAAGGAAATATTTGAAACAACACAGATGAAGCACTCCTCAAGGACAATACCACTTTTTCATGACAGTATCTAAACAGTAGCACAACACCAATAGAGATGACAAAGCTCAATCATATGGATGAAATCAGTGGGCGAGTACCAACCTTTGTCAGGAGGCTTATTGTGTAGAGCATATAGATGAAGCACTTCTCCGGAACCATCTGTTGCTGTCTACTGTGGTGGCCATGCTTACTATATACTCCTCGATTAGTTTAATGTTTCCAACATCTTCTTGTGCAGTTCCACTAAAATATATGGTATCTTCAAAGAAGATCCCTGTTTGCACAAGTAGAGATAATTACGTATTACATTAAGAGTGGCATCAAATCAGTGGCAAAACAATTGCTCGTTCTAGCCATAGCAATAAATTAAGATGCAAAACTATATCATTACATGTGTCATCATAGTTCTAGTGCTTCATTACAGCACCGGGAGTTGATTTTTGTTTTTCTTCCGCTTGTTCTTCCCCTTCATCACTTGGTTCAATAACAGACAAGCTTTGCCTTCAATGTAAGATTTGGCATGTCAATTAGGTTGCACAAGTATAATACTAAACAATGACATTAATTTTCTGATGAAAGTGGCAAAATATAGGCCAACAATTGTGAAATATCCTTATCTTACCTCAATGGGATATTACGGTGCACATACAGATTGGAAGTCTTGTTTCCATTTGTGCAGTTCAATAAAATCAAGCAACATTACCGTACAAGTAGCACAACATATGAAAGCACACTGCAGAATCATGTGAAAGAAGGCTAGTATTGACCTCTCATGACGCAGAATTCAAACAACTCACACGAAGAAGATCTGAACCAAATTTGCCAACACGTATAGGAAGTAAGATCTCCTCTTGTGCAGTTCCACTAAGATCAAGCAATCAAGCAACGTTGTCGGTGTGACATTTTGGTTGAACTGCACAAAACACTCCTAAAACAAAAGTGTTTTTTTGCAGTGCAACAAAAGGTCATAGTGGCAACGAGGTGAAGTAGATAACCCTGTTTACACAGAGGTGCAAAGGAAACAACTAGTGGTCAATAACGGTGGATGACACAGAAGCCAACAAAAAGAAGCATCTACCTTATCTAAATGGGAAAGAAAGCAAGACAGTAGCATTTCTCAAACGGTGGCATTGATTAATATTAGCAGAGAGATTATATTAACAATAAAATTTGTTAAACATGTAATTTGCTTTTAACTGTGGCATTGCATCAATTTTCCAGCGGCATTATTAGAGGGTGTTTGTTTACAGGGACATTTTGGTGGAGGGACTAAAAAAACTCCGTGTCAGTCCCATCTAAACCAAACAGGAGGGACTTTTAGGGACTAAAAGTGGGCATTTGGGACTAAAGAAAGAAGACCCCGAGGGAGAGTCTTTTTGGGACTTTTGCTAACAGTTGCCCCTGCCACGCATCGCACCTTGTCTCTATTAGTTCATTACTAGGGGTAACATGGTCTTTTAGCATGTCATTTAATAACCTCTAGTCCATGTTTAGTCCCTGGAACCAAGCAGGTAGGGACTAGGGAGTTTTTAACCAAACAGGGCCTTAGATTAACAACAGCTAAAGAGTTGCACGGAACAGTGGACGCACCAGCACCATGTGCATCTACCGATGTACTGGGGTGATGCACAGTCTGTTGCAACAAAGAACAAACAACCAAGGAGCATATTTGTGTTGGTCCCAGTTTTGTTATCTTTAGACACCTTTCCCTATGTGAGCGCAGCAAATCTAGTCCCGCTCAAACTCTACAACCTTGTCCCCCAAAACAAAAGATCAGTTTGTTACAGATGTGCGTACTGCATTTGTCATTGTTTTCCCTTTTCGACCAACGTAGGTGCTAGATAGCTAGTCTGTACTAGTACTTTTCCCCCCTTCCTTTCCTCTTTGAACCACGTCCTAGATTTATGATATACAACTTTCCCCACTACTTTCCCCCATTCCTTTCCACTTTGAACCATGTCTTAGATTCATGCGATACAACTTTCCCCACTACTTTCCCCCTTTCCTTGCCTTTTTGAACCACGTCCTAGATTCATGCTATACAACTTTTCCCACTACTTTCCCCCATTCCTTTCCTCTTTGAACCACGTCCTAGATTCATGGTATACAACTTTCCCCGCTACTTTCCTGTTTGATCCAACACCTAGATTTGAGTGCAGAAGCGGAAAAAGCCCACATGCAGCTAGAGCAATGCATGTGGAATAAGTAAATTATACCTTAAGGTTCTTGGGGTGTGGTTCGGTGGGCGACCGGAGGCCGTTCGGCCCACACTATGTACGATGGTGAAGAAGAAGGGGTCAGAGGCCCTCCCGTTCCGCCACTGGGTGAAAGTGAACAACTGCGCCGGTAGTGGATTCCCTCCCTCGCCAATGGCGACAGCGTTAAGCCTCCTTCCCTTCCCGTGGATGGTTCCTGCCGGCTCTTTGACCTGCAGTGAGGGGGGAGAGATGTAAAGCCCACGATGCGGCTATATCTCCCACGTGTCGAGGCACGACTTAGAGGCATAACCGCATAGTGGTTTTGTCGCAAGAAGGGTCATCTTCACACAATCCCATGTAATGAACAAGAATGGGATAAAGAGTTGGCTTACAATCGCCACTTCACACAATACATGAATATAAATCATACATCATCCAAAATACAAACATATATAGACCGACTACGGTCAAAATCCAGATGAAAATAAGACAACCCCAAATGCTAGATCCCCGATCGTCCCAACTGGGCTCCACTACTGATCATCAGGAAAAGACACATAGTAACGACCACATTCCTCGTCGAACTCCCACTTGAGATCGACCCCATCATCGGCACTGGCATCGTCGGCACCTGCAACTGTTTTGGTAGAATCTATTAGTCACGAGGACTCAACAATCTCACACCCGCGAGATCAAGACTATTTAAGCTTATAGGAGAGGATGGTGTAATAAGGTGGAGCTGCAGCGGCAAAAGCATATGTGGTGGCTAACTTGCGCAAATGAGAGCGAGAAGAGAAGCAGCGGAACGGACGTCGTCTAGCAGTGACCAAGAAGTGATCCTGAACACCTACTTACGTCATACATAACTCAGAACGTGTTCACTTCCCGGACTCCGCCGAGAAGAGACCATCACGGCTACACACGTAGTTGATGTATTTTAATTGGGTCAAGTGACAAGTTCTCTACAACCGGACATTAACAAAATCCCATCTGCCTCATAACCGCGGGCACGGCTTTCGAAAGATAATACCCTGCAGGGGTGTCCCAACTTAGCCCATCATAAGCTCTCACGGTCAACGAAGGATAAACCTTCTCCCGGAAAGACCCGATCAGTCTCGGAATCCCGGTTTACAAGACATCTCGACAATGGTAAAACAAGACCAGCAAAGCCCCCGAATGTGACGACAAATCCCGATAGGAGCTGCACATATCTCGTTCTCAGGGCACAACGGATGAGCCAGACGTCGGGTTGGCATAGACCCTGGTTGCCCAAGGGGCGCCGGACATCGCTCGGTTTGGGCCAGCACTCGAAGGAGCAATGGTCCGGGGGTTTAAAATAAAGATGGCACTCGGGCTCGCGAAAACCCGGGGGAAAAGGCTTAGGCGGCAAATGGTAAAACCAAAGTTGGGCCTTGCTGGAGGAGTTTTATTCAAGGCGAACTGTCAAGGGGGTCCCATAAATCACCCGACCGCGTAAGGAACGCAAACTCAAGGAACATAATCCCGGTATAACAGTAGCTAGGGCGGCAAGAGTGGAACAAAACACCAGGCATAAGGCTGAGCCTTCCACCCTTTACCAAAATATATAGATGCATTAATTAAATAAGAGATATTGTGATATCCCAACATATCCATGTTCCGGCATGGAACAAACTTCAACTTCACCTGCAACTAGCAACGCTATAAGAGGGGCTGAGCAAAAAGCGGTAACTTAGCCAAACAACAGTTTGCTAGGAGAGGATGGTTAGAGGCTGACATGGAAAAATGGGAGACATGATATAGCAAGCGATAGGTAGCGGAGCATGGCAATAGAGCGAACAACTAGCAAAGCAAAGATAGAAGTGATTTCGAGGGGTGGTCATCTTGCCTGCAAGGTTCTCAGAGTTGTCGAAAGCTTGATCCTCGTAAGCGTACTCAACAGGTTCCTCGTTCACGAACTCGTCTCCTGGCTCTACCCAAAACAAGAACACAAGCCAACGGAACCACAATCAACCACGAGAAATGCACAAGCAACATGATGCAAAACATGTATGATATGCGAGATATGATATGCGATGCATATGCGTGCTCCGGAAGGAAAATGATGAACATGGCAGTAACTTGGAAAACCAAGCATGCCACTGGAAAGGTGAGATGATTTCGGTCAAAATCGATATAAAGATCACCGGAATCGGATGCACGGTTTGCAAAAGGCAAGCAAAACAAGAATGACACTAATCTGCGATTAACAGCTTGATAGCACTTAAAGTGCAACAAGCAACAATGATAAGGCACTCCAACATAACAAAAAAGCACATTGCAGTAATCTACATGAGATGCTTGACAAAAGATGAACACTGAGCTACGGCTAGATCACAACATATCAAGCTCAAACAAGCATGGCAAAAGTGCAAAAGATAACAGGATCACAGACTTGGTGAAAAACTGGACATGGCAGAAAATAGCATCAGGTAGCAATGTTCAGAGCACGAAATCAACATGCTACAGGAACTTAACATAGCAAAAAAAAGGAATGAAAGTGTTCTACTAAAAGCACATGACAAAAGTCCATTACTGGCCATAAGCCAAAAAGGACCAGAAGATATGATGGCAAGCATGTAAACATAGCAAGTTTCGTCATCAGGTTTCAGACTTAGCAGAAAACAGAGCATGTCAGAAATAATAATATGTAGGACTCTTTGTGAGCTTTGTGCACTCACTACAGAGCGATTCATGACAAACCAAGCACACCTACAGTAAAATGGCATGTTCATGAAGCTATCCATGGCAAGAACACAAGAATAGCATGAATGGATCAACTACAATAAGCTTGGCAAAAATGAATATCATGTTAAGAATCTTCCAGAAATATTTTATAGCAAAAGTAGAGCAAGATTGGGTCATGCTATAACACTCCATAATTGCACACAATTGCAGGAATGGATCAATTACAACTATATCTACAAAACATCCTTACTGAACATCTCCAAAATAAGCATGGATCTATCTGTAGCATCAAGTTTACATGGAAACAAAATAACAGTAGACAAAGTCTTGGAGAAATCACCAAGTCCCTGAAATCAGAAATATTACGGGGCCTAATTTGCAAGCTTGTGCTAGTCACCAGAGAGATCACAAAAATACATGGACTACACCACTGGAAAGATGGCATGGCATACTTCAAAATACATGTAGAGCTCATGCTCATAAGATGCACAAATTTAATGATACAAAAATGACAAATCTCCAAGTTCTGCTAAGAATCAGAGAATAACAGCAACTAGCCCTCTTCCAATAGAGATTTGGGCATCAAGATTACCTCTAATGAACATGGTGCAATTGAACAAAATGAAGAGCATCACGAGACTAACAATTTGACATATTACACGCGCGAATCGGTGCTACATGCAAGAAGTTATGGCATCACGAACATGGCAAGATGCTGTAAAGATTTGAGGACTTAGAGGATTTGGAGGCTCGGGAAAAAGTCAACGCTCACCGAATCCAGATCGGGAGCTCCTCGAGCTCGGGCTCGGACTCGGCCGGAGCGACGCCGGAGGAAAGAAACGGCGGGCCGGCGGGAGGAGGAGGACGCGGCGGCGGCGGCCGCGGTGGCGGGGGTCGGCGCC